>NC_047626.1:10468110-10624135 GCF_004354385.1 Drosophila innubila | reverse complement strand
TCAATTGTTTGCCAGTTGGCCTGCTGCCCTGAAAAGGGTCCACACACACACACACACACGCACACACACACACACACACACACATGCACATGCACGTTGAGAGTTTCCAATTCCTTTTGTTGCAAGAGCCTTGTAGACTCATTGCCTCGTTGGCTCGTTGACAGGGGGATATAAATGTTGTGATTTCTTAATTTTTGTTTGCATTTTTCTCGAATTTAGTAGGCTGTTGAGGTAATTACACTAATTATATGGCCCCGAGTGTTCGAGCGATTGAGCTGTTAGCTCCTGCCTTCTGATCCACTCGGTGTGTGTGTGTGTGTGTGCGTGTGTGTGTGTACATTGTGCCTTGTTAAGGGTTGCTCTTGGCGCAACGAGGTCATCTGGCGCGTTGGATTAGTTGACATGTCAAACGGCACAAAACCTTCCACAAAATGATCACACAATGCGCCTTTTTTTCCCCCCCGAGCGGGTGTCTTGATTCTGACATTGATATGTCGCGTCGTCTATTCCCCCATTATCTAAAATATTCAACATTTCATTCAAGATCAATAGCAATATTACGATTGGATTAATCTTAGCTAAGCGTCTGCCTTCTAACTGGGGAAATAGAAATGCTTGACTAGCAGATACCCTGTGTATAAGTCTGCTCTTTACTCCCAGCTTTACATACTTTTTTTTTCCTATTCTAGAACTTGTAGATTACAGGTTGATAGCAATATGAATAGAAAACTAAGCATATCTTGGTTTAAAAATATTTTTTTTTAGTGACAACTACTTTTATTTAAAAATTCAATTTACGTTTTTGGCTGTTTTAATTTAAATCGATTTCGTACCACGAAAAGTTGCGAATTATCTCGAATTATCGTACTTATAAACATAACACTTTTTGTATCTTTTTTGTATTTCTTAAAGAAATTTAAAAAGTATTAAATTCTTATCTGAGTGCTTAAAGATTCTTATCCATTGCTAATAATATTTGATATAATATTTAATATTTATATATATATACATATATATTGATAATATTGAAATACTAAATGTTAAAATATTATTTTACTCTCTTCAGACCATCATTAATTATATTTTGTATGCATTCTAGGATTTATCTGCTATTCAACTGTAGTCTGTTCCGCGTTACGTAATCTCTGCTGCGATGCCTCTAATAAATTCGCCAGAAAATTCTAATGCACGCTCATAAAGATTTTTACCAACCATATAAGAGAATATATATTTTTTAAGAAAATAAAAAAAACTGCAAAACTGTAAAAAAAAACGCAGAAGAAACAAAACAAGTCGAGCTGAAAAAAATGAATATAAAAAGGAATTCTGACCATTAACTGTGTCCTTTTACACAGGACACACGATTGCATTTTGCGTAATATGACGGAAGTCTGTGACGATCTTTTTATTTTTTTCGTTTTCCTTGTTTTGTGTGAAGATTTTCCGCGAATTTTCTGCGTGCATTTTTTAACGCTCGAGTTTGATGCAATTGCTGTCAGCGTTTTGCTAAATTCGTTTTTTTTTTTTAGACCATCCTTATATTATACAGCGCTGTCGATTTTAGAGCCGTTCTCGTCCTTTTTGTCCTTTTTTCGTTGCGTTTATGTTTATGAGCTAGTGGAACTTCTAGTTGCGTGCAAAAACTATTTTGAGTTGCAGTTTTTTAGACTGACACGCGGCGGTTGTGGGGGATTTGTGAGAAATTCGCGGAAAAAGGACGCGATCGCGTTTTATGACTTACGTAATGTTGCGAGAATGTTGCGACGTGAAGAGAGGCAAGAAGGCAGCTCAAATGTAAAGGTAGAAAATTAAGAAGAAGAAGAGGAAGTAAGGCAGCTGTGTGTTGGACAATGTCCTGCACACACACACACACACACACATAGATACAATTGGCACTCTAGTTATTGGCTTCCGGGGTGGCCAATGTTTCAAACTCGGATTCGGATACGGATTCAGACTCAGCCGCAGGCGCAGCTCATCCATTGACTTTGTGTCAAATTGAGTTATTCAAATGTCAGACTATACACACACACACACACACACACACACACGCACACACACATGGACAGATTTTGATAATGCGCTTGGTACATAATTCTCAATTGATATCCTGTTGCGTTGTTTTTACAAAATATTTACCTTTCTCATAATTGAAGTGTCTGTGCTGAGTGACGTTCCATCCTTTAGCATCCTGGCGTGCAATTTTTGCGCCATTTGTGCATGCTGCCCCTCTCTCTCGCTCTCACTCTCTCTCTGTCTCTCTCTTTTTGTTGTTGTTAGTCCTGCCTTTTCACGCTTCGCCGCACGCCGTTGCCCGCGGCCTTTTGGCAAATGGCTTCCAGCATTCTCGCACAGCGGACGCACTGCACCCTGCTGCCCTCGGTTGCTGCCTGGCCTGCCTCAGCCTCATGCCTGCTGATTATGGTATCCGAGTGTGCTGCGCCGCGTGGAATCTCCGTCGCGAGCCCCGTAAATGGGAGAATCTCATGATTTTTCTCATCTCTATCTCACGCACCATTCACAAAAACAACGCTGCCAAAACAATGAGAAAAACTGCATAAAACACACACATAAATGCTAAGAGTAAAGGGAGAAAAAAGTCGTGACAAATGCATTGAGAAATCTGCACTAATTGTTGTCATTAAGGTCGTGACCCGGGACAGCAATGGCAGTGCGTGTGGTCAGCTGCCAAATGAAGTCAGCAACAACAACCAGAAACCAGAAACCAAAAACCGATAACCAAACACCAAAGTTGCATTGTCACCGACAGTTCCACAGTTTGAGACACTTGAGGACCGCAGGTTGCCGGCCAAAAACTGGGTGGCATGCTGCAGTGGCATGCAACAAAGGTTTGTCCACCTATTCTGTGCTCTCTATTCTGCTGCCAGCTCAATTCATTGAGACATCACCCAAAAATACTTAATAACATTATATATAATGACTGCCAAACAGAGACATAGAGATATTTCTTTGTATTTCAGCAACATCTACTCGAGTTTTAAGAACTTGCCAAAAATAACAAGAATAGCTCCAGTCAGTTTTATATATTCCACTTCAAACTATTGTCGAAACAGCAGATTTAACATACAAATAATATACATACTTACACACATACATACGATATGACATTGCTGAATAAACTCAACCGATTTCCATACGGAATGTAGTTGTCACATATAATTATTTTAAACTATGTTTTTAAAGCAAATTTTTGTTTTCAAAAACTTTGACTTGTAAAGTTGTTAAGTCAAAAGTCGAAGCAAATTCAAAATTCCATAACTGAATAGATTTTCAAACGGAATGTCGGACAAAAATTTTGACTTGTAAAGTTGACAAGTCAAAAGTTTGACTAACTTCAAATTTTTATAACTTTGTCAAAACTGAACAGATTTTCAAGCGGATTGTCATTTTGATCATTATTTTGCATTTAAATTCATTCTGCATATAAATGTTGTTTATTTAGAAAATTTATTTGTTTTACTATCATCGCCTGGACTCGATTTCGTTGCTAAGGGTCCCCCCTTTGAAATTTCGAAAAATAAAAATTTTAAATCTCAAGTTTTAACTTTTAATCAACTCCATATAGCGTAATTAGCATAAAACAACAATTTAAATTTGATTCTGAGACCTTTGATTTTTTTGTAATAAATCATGTCAAATCGGACAAAAATTTTGACTTGTAAAGTTACTAGGTCGAAGGTTCGACTAACTTCAAACTTTCATAACTTTGTAAAAACTAAACCGATTTTGAAGCGGAATGTCATTTTAATCATGGTTTGGCCTCTAAATTCATACTGCATTTAAAGTTAATTAATATTGTAAAAAAAAAATATTCGCTCGAGATATAGTTTTACATTTTAATACCATAGGGTCCCCCCTTTGAAATTTCGAAAAATAAAAATTTTAAATCTCAAGTTGTTACTTTTAATCAACTCCTTATAGCGTAATTAGTATAAAACAACACTTTAAATTTGATTCTGAGACCTTTAATTTTTCTGTAAAAAATCATGTCAAATCGGACAAAAATTTTGACTTGTAAAGTTGCTAGGTCAAACGTTCGACCAACTTCAAACTTTTATTACTTTGTAAAAACTTAACCGATTTTACAGCGGAATATCATTTTGATCATGGTTTAGCCTCTAAATTTTTTCTGCATTTAAAGTTAAATAATTTCGTAAAAAAAAATTTCCTCTAAATATGGTTTGAGATTTTATTACCATAGGGTCCCCCCTTTGACATTTTGAAAAATGAAAATTTTAAATCTCAAGTTTACACTTTTAATCAACTCCTTAAAGCGTATTTAGTATAAAACAACACTTTAAATTTGATTCTGAGACGTTTCATTTTTTTGTAAAAAATCATGATTAATCGGACAAAAAATTCGACTTGTAAAGTTGCTAGGTCAAACGTTCGACTAACTTCAAACTTTCATAACTTTGTAAAAACTATACCGATTTTAAAGCGGACTGTCATTTTGATCATGGTTTAGCCTCTATATTCATTCTGAATTAAAAGCTATTTAATTTCGTAAGAAATAATTTGACTTGTAAAGTTGTTATGACAAAAGTCGAACCAACTTCAAAATTTCATATCTTTGTCAAAACTGAACAGATTTTCAAACGGAATATCATTTTGATCATGGTTTAAATTTAAATTTAAATTTTAAAAAACATTTCACTTTATTTTGCTCACTAATCTAATCTCTTAATATTTTTTTTTTTTTTAATTTGTGCATTAATATTTAATCAAAACTCAACCGATTTCCATACGCTCAAATGGATTCTGCATTCAAATTTTGTTTCAGAAGTAATGTGAAAAGAAATTATGATGGTAAATAATATAGGAAATGTTTTTGGTTAGTTTGCCCCTTTAGTAAAGTTAAAGTAAACTTAGGTTGGTCCTGAGATAATCCAATATTCCCCTAAGACTCTGCCACGCATGCAGTTAATCCGCAGAGCGGAGATTGAGTGATCGAGTCAACTTTATTATGCATAGCTGCCATATCTTGTTGGCATCATCTAGTTGTGTTTCATTTGCTTGGGATTCATTGAGGCAAAGGATGCGTTAAGCTTTTAGAGGGAACGTGCCAAACGAGCCGAAAGTTTGTCAAGGCTCAGACGAGGACGATGATGATGACGAGGACTATGACGATGTCGCTGTGATACGAGTATCTAAAAATCAGATAGATAAATGGCGGGTATTTGGCTGCAACAGACACGTGCAGCTGTGACTCACAGTGCCTCACACACACACATCATACACACACACACACACACACACATACATCATACACATATGTGAATGCGTGTGTGTGCGTGTGTGTGGTTCATTCAACCCTTTCGAGTAGCAAATAAATTGGCATTATTACGCGCGCGGGAGCTCAGCGAAAATTGATTATTGACAAAAAGTCGCATTAAGCGGCGTTTTATGTGCAGTTGATTTTTATTCGTTTGACGTCAGTCTGGTAAATGGATGTGGATATTAAGGTTCTTGATGTGGTTCGCGTTGTCCTTGAAATCCTTTCGGAACAACCACCACAAGCCAAACTTGTGCGACAGCAGAAATCACTTTAATTTCTTTTCACTTGCATTAATGATGAGCTTGAGCTTGAGATTCAGTTTCATCCAGCTTCAGCTTCAGCTTCAGCTCCAAATGTTTTTACTTGGGCATAATTGATCAAGTCTCAAGTGTTTTATGCTTAACGCCTAACATAATTAATTTTGAGTGTTGCTTAAAGGTGTGGCACGTCAGATATAAGTACATATATATATTAGAGGGCAATTTTTTGGTGCTTATAAAAATAAGAAGAATCGCCCAAAAAACCATGCGTCTCAAATCAATATCAAGCTTCCACTTTTTGCTGAGAATTTTATTGTTTTTTTTCCAAGGCTGCAAATTTCCAAAAAATTTTGTTAAAGGTTCGGTTCGGCGGTTCGAACCATTGAGCAAGACATCGGTTCGGTTCGCGAATTGGTTTATATACCCACTGAACCCAAGGTTTGGGTTCGAACCTTGGTTCAATTTCATAACAAAAAATTTTTTTTGTTGTTATAAGATTTTTTCTACATTTCAAACAAATTACGTTTTTTAAATAAATTAAATTTTGCTGATAATTTGAATTTATTTGAAGATTTAAATATGACTTATTTTAATCCGAAGTCTCAAATAATTGCGTAATATTAGAAAACTGTTAGAATAACTATGTAATTATTTTTTATTCGAACCGAACCTTTTATTTTAGAAAGCGGTTAAGCTGGGTTCGAACCCTGCCATGTTTAAAAAAAATCTGTAACTTATCTGTTCTGTTAATCCTTGAAATTGCACTGAAAATGCTTTAAGTGGCATGTAGCGAGCATTTAATGTAAATAAACGTATCAAAAAAAAAAAAAAAAAAAAAAAAATACATCGTAGATAACGAATTTCATAACCACTTTATGCATTTTTTTTACTCCATACAAATTGACCCACTCTAATATACATATATGTATATATATATACACACGGCAGGATTAAAGAAGCCACGTTTTTGACAAACAGTCTGAGGCTACTCGTTTCTACTCTACTAATTTGGTTTAAATCCTTTAGCCAGATTTCATGCCCACTAATCCGGCCGAGTTTTACGAGTTGAAACGGGCTGCCAATGGTGAAACAAAGGCATCATCTATAAAATGACAATTGCAAACAACAATGACGACAATCGCGGCAAGGACAAACAGTAGTGTCCCGAACCGTTGTCCTTTCTCATACTCTGACCTGCCTGGCCGCTCACTCCTTTTCAATCCTTTTGGTCCTTTAAGGCACAGCCTATTCATAATTAGTTGCAGGCAATTAAGACAGTCTCGCGGTCACAAGGCTAACAGAATTGCCAGCAAACTGTGCATCCTGTGGGCGTCTTTCTGCTGCACACAGTTGCAAGTTGCACGTTGCAAGTTGCACGTTGCAAGGAGTCGCATCCTTGCCGGTGTGTATTTGCAATTTGTTTATTTTGAAAACATTGACGACACCCCTTTCCCAGTGTCACTGAGGCGGGTCACTGATCCTCACGATCCTCACGATCCGCGCGATCCTCACGATCAACGCTTTAATCCTTTGACTTTCGACTTGGCTTAGTGCGAAATGGGCGCGTTTTTCAGCGTTCGCTTTTCCGGAAAGTGTGGCTTACTTTGGTTCCGCTTTCCAAAGTTGGCAATTAACATTTGCTCGCATCGCCTGCTAAGCTAGCTGACCTGCCACGCCCCCCGATCGACATCGATAGTTGTTGCTACTTTCGACTTTCGCTCGAAGTCGAAGGGGGCGAGTCAAGGGGAAAGGGTTTAGTTATAATTAACTGACTTTAGACGCGCCTTGGTCGATCTCTCTTCCTCTCTTTTTCTCTCTCTCTCTCTCTCTCCCTCTCTCTCTTCCTTTACTCATCTCTCTGTCGCTTTGTTGCAAGTGTCGCACATATTTCATAATTTCCAAATGCAATCAGATTGCTCGTTTATTAAATACTACGATTGTCGAGGCAAAGCCGCGTAATACCCCCAGGGAAACCAGCGGCCAAAATACCTAAAATCGAAAATCGAAAAACCCAAAAACCCAAAAACCGATAACCGAAAATACCAATGAAAACGTGTGACGAGTGTCAAATTAATTAAAATGTCAGCAAAATATGTTCAATTGTTGTGCGACTCTGTGTTTGTGCTCATGGAGATGGATGACAGTTGCCTCCTTGCCACCATGCCTCCTTGCCACGGCTTTCCTCCTGTCAAACTGCATTGACAATATTGGCATTCAGGCGGGCGGTCGGCCAGGAAGATTCCCCCCGCATTAAACTGCCGGCTGGACGGACAGACGGATAGACGGACAGACGGACAGATGGATAGATGGAGAAATGGATGGACGGGGACCGACCCCTGTCCGAGTGCTCGAGGGATCTGTCGGAGTGTGTGTCCAGCGGGTGTCGGGGCAGATAAGACCCGTTGCGTTGTCATATTTTCAATTTCGATATTCGCACGGCTGCCGAAATACCCGTCAAATCGTCGACCCGTCGACCCGCTCGTAATCTTTATACCCCTCTCGCTCGCTCTCTCTCTCTGTTCCTCACTCTCTGCATGCCGTAACCCCCGTCAATAGTTTTTGGAGGGTTGTCGTTAATGTGCATTTGACATTTGTGAAATGAGAATCTGGGCAAATGATTCGGATTTATCGCAAATTTGTCGAGCGATTTGTGTAGATTTACATGAGTGCCAAATGCCAAGTGGCCACTTGAGGCTGCCAGCAGGAGAACAACAACAACAACAACACACACACACACTTACACACACACACAAGTCGAGTAGGTCCTTTTGGTCAAGAGCTCGCATCAGCTGAGATTGAGCAGTCAATGCTCAAAAGTTTCCCAAAATGTGGGTCAATATTCTCTCGGTCTCGACACTTCAGCATAATCTCAAGAAATGTCAAGACGACTGAGTAAACTACAAATCTATTGGCATTATAATTTAATTAAATTTACCTTTACATTTTATAAACTGACAGTTGCAAAATAAATACGTATATTAATTGGCTTTTATTATGCAGAAGACAAAAACCCCATTTAATATATATATATAATGTTTAATCTTTTATTACAATCGTAATCTTGTGAAGTTTTAATTTATTATCAGACAATTTTTTGCATAGATAGAAAATTATTATGCCAAAAATATATATTTCTCAGTTATTCAAATCAAGACTCTTATTTTGCATAGTTTTTGCAAACAAATGTTATTCAAAACATAAATAAAAAGCATGTGATAATATTAAAATAATTGAAGATAATTTAATTTCTAGAAAACTATAAATTCTCTACATTGTAACAATTGCTTTAATAACAGCGAAACAAATAACTAATTTATATATTAAAATAAATGAAGTTTATTATATAAACACCAAAGAGATTATCTAGAAAAATATCGATAATTTATGTATCATATAATAAATCAAATGTTAAATCTTATTTGCAAAATTTATTTCGATTTTTTATCGGCTAAACTTTAGTATTAAATAAAAAGATATAAAACCATATATTTATAATATATTTCCATTAAATTTGTTTCCGATTTTAAAGAAAAACCAAATAAAATAGGAAATTGTGAAATTCCTGCTAAATGTGGCATAACTCTTCGTCATTATATAAACACCAAATAGATTACCTCGAAAAATATCGATAATTTATCTATCATATAATAAATAAAATGTTAAATCTTTTTTGCAAAATTTAATGTGATTTTTTATCGGCTAAACTTTAATATAAAATAAAAAGATATAAAACCATATATTTCTTATATTTCACCTTTCTTTTCCATTAAATTTGTTTCCTATTTAAAAGAAAAGCCAAATAAAATAGGAAATTGTGAAATTCCTGCTAAATGTGGCATAACTCTTCGTCCTGCAGGTATTTATATAGTGAATATGTACGTAAAAGGAGTTGGTAAAGAGCTATGGATGGGTTTTCCTACCTTATAGAAGTGTGTAACTTTGCGTGTTGTTAAGCAAGTCATAAAAATTTGCAAAAAGCACAACAATACAACAACAACAACAACAACAACGACAACAACAATAATAATGTGCAACGCCGCGGCGTTAAACAAAAGGACGAAAGGATGCAGAAAGGAGCTCTCGCGGATAGAGAACTCTTAGCGTGGGTGTCGGCGTCATGCATGAGTGAATCCTTCCTGCCTTCCTGCCTTCCTTCCATCTTCAGTTGTCCTTTTTGGCGGAAAATAATACATACATACTTGCAACTGCCTTTCGTTTCGAGTTTTGAAGTCAACATTAAATAAAAAGGCAAGTGCTCATATTCGCGGGTTCTCTATTCAACTGAGTGGTTGTGTGTGTGTATAGGTGTGTGTGTGTGTGTGTGTTGTTTGGTTGGTTGTTTGGTTGGTTGCTTCGTTGGCTGCATTCATGCGAAGGAGTTGGCTTCCTTGGCTTCCTCGTTGTCGGTTTTGCAATTGTTAGGTTTGCTGAATGCGCCATAAAAACGTCAACGGAATTCGCAATCGCAATCACCTTTTGTGTTGTTTGAGTGTTGTTCGTTGTTCTACCATCCATTATTATTGTTGTTGCTGTTGTTGCTGTTGTTGTTGCTGCAATGCAAACAAATGACAGCAGCAAGGACGTTGCTGACAAAGCCAAACGCGAAAATGTCAGCGCACAATTCAAGACCTTAAAATCGGAATGTACTCGGCGGTTGTTAGGAGTCTAAGGGGTATAAGGGGTCTAAGGGGTACATGAGGGCGGCTAGAAATGGGAATGGGTGAAGCTAGACTTGCAGCCGGAAAGGATTATTTTGCCATGGGGCTGACGAAGTAAATAAATCAACAAGAATGAATTGATATCTTTGCGACAGAAGTAACTTTTATATACCCTGCAATTGTTCATCAATTCATGTTGGTCAAATAATTTATATTGCTATTTTTTTTAATAATAATCAAATCGTTATATTTTCAATTTAATTAACATTCTTTCCACATTTGCAATTGACAGTATATTCTATTTAAAAAAAAACTTTAAAAAATTTAAATATATTAATATTTATTTAATAAAATACTTTTAATAAATTTTAATTAAAATTACTATTAAAAAAAATATTTAATTTTCAAATTTATTTAAAACGAAATATAAAAATTTTTCTTAAATATTATAAATTTAAATTATTTGCTTTCAAAACCAACCAAAAATAAATGATTTTTTATTATTCATATTTTCATTAAAAATAACAGAAATACGATGATCTAATAAAGTAAAGAGTTGGTAACTGTTTCCCTTTTTTATGGTGATTTTTATCCTGATTATGCATACTAAAAACACATACCTCAATATACTTAACATTATGTCGTCTGTGAGTGTATAGAAAAAAGTGTTTACAGCAACAATAACAATAAAAACAACAACTACTAAAGTATTTGTGTTAAACGAACACACGATACAAAATATTTCAGAATGGTTAAACTCAACTTGAAATGCAAACACGCAAAGCACAAAACGGATCATATAAATACACGATTCGTAATACTCGTATATATGTGGATAGAGATGGAGAGAAATAGTAGAAGAGTTCAATGGATTTGTGGGTCTTACATGTGTAATACGAAGAAGGTCTTATGCAACATAAAGATACTTTCCCATCAATAAAAAAAATAAACAAACTAAGTGAAAAATATGCGCTAGAATTATTTGTATAAATTTTTAAAACAGTTGTAAAAGAGTATCTCAAAACATGTAATTGCAACTCAAGCATTTGCAAAGTATTGAATTAGTATTTAATCTAATATATTTTTTTTATTATATTTTGAAGTATATTTTTTTTTTTTAAATAAAAAATATAAAATTTAATTTTCTATATAAGTCAAGAGTTAGAAAAATTACAAAATAATTAAAAAATATATTTTTTTTTAAGTATATTTTTTGATTATATTTTAAAATATATTTTTTTTTGAAATAAAAAATATAAAATTCAATTATCTATTTAAATCAAGAGCTAGAACAATTACAAAATAATTAAAAAATATATGTTTTTTTAAGTATATTTTTTTATTATATTTTTAAATATATTTTTTTTTTTTAAATAAAAAATATGAAATTTAATTTTCTATTTAAGTCAAGAGTTAGAAAAATGACAAAATAATAAAAAAATTTGTTTGAAATAACATTAACTTGTTAAATTCTTAAAATTATAAGTATTATGCTATGATTTTAATATAATTAAATGCAATCTTGAAAAAAAATATCTGAAATTGTTAACGTTAAATAATTTTTAAATAAAAATAATTTTAATTGGTATAATTTGTTATCCGACGTAGGTGAGTTGAACTTTGTCATAAGTCGTTTAAGCCCATTTGCATGTGGCCTCAACTTGGTACTTGGCTCAAAGTGTTAGCGTTTTTGATTGTTTGCCTCGTGTTTGACAAATAAAATGTCAAATTATTAACACAAACTTGTTGTTGTTGATTTGTTTTTTATTCGCTGTTTTTTTTTTGTTGTCTGATTTCTGCCTCTTTTGCTTTACTTTTTGTTTTGCTTTGTCGTTCCGTTTGGTTGCCCCGTGAGTTGCTTGTTGGGGTTAAAAGGCACACCCCCCTGCCAACCCCATCCAAATTACAAGCGGATCCCACTGGGAACATGTGTACAGGGTAAAAATCGCGACATATTGGCAATAAACAGCAGGTGGCGCTGACATTGCAAATGAATTATAACAACGAAGCTCCGTCTCTCTTTCTCTCTCCCTGCTCGCCACTATATAGCTCTCTGTCGCACGGATCCCGAAGGAAGTACGAGCAGAGATCTCATAAAACGCTGCTCTAGTTTTTTGACCAATTTTTAGTGCATCTTCAGTTTTTTTCTTCTGTTTTTTTTTTTTAGAAAGACTTTTATGATGCTATGCAAAAAACAAAAAAAAAAGAACAAAAGAACTAGATCTGGAGGATTAAGAAACAGTCGGAATAAGGTACCGGGTATGAGGGATCAGGGATCAAGGATCAGGGAGCTATAAACGCAACACCACCCGCCTCAATTAGTTCGAAATGCGGACGATAATCATGCTACGGATACGCTATTTACAGGATATTTTATGAGAGTCGCAAAAAGAAGAAAACAGAAAAAATAATAATAAAAGCAATGAGACAAAAAAAGTCAGCGAGACGAGAAAAAATTCTGTGGATTTTTATTATGGCACATGCAAAAAAGTAGAACAACGCACAGCAGGTCGAGGTCCTCTAATTGTGATGTCCTGTGAGGTTACGTAAGCATCCTCGACCGTCCCGGCCCGTCCCGTTAGGCGTTTTATGATTCTTGATGTTCTGCTCTCGTTTTACACAACTTAGGTAATTTGTAGATTTTTAGGTCAATGAATGAACAAAAAAATACATATAAAAATGCAAATTATTACGCAAGTCCTTACCGCGTCCTGAGCTGTCGTCGTCGCTTCCTGGAAAACTTGAGCAATGTGATTGTTGGTTTTTTTTTTTTTTTTCGTTTTTGCATTTTCCACACAATTTGTAGGCCAGTTTTGCAAAATTTATGAGCCTCAAATGACCCAGAACCTCTGGTCCATTTGTGCCGCCTGACCTGATCTACATTTAAATAAATATAAATAATTTTTATGATTTTTTTTAACAAGCTCATAAAACACAACGTTTGTTTGCTTGTTTTTTTTTTGGTGAAAAATTGTAGCGACTTTTCCGCACTGTTTTCAACGTAATTGATCCAGGAACTGCCTAGCAGCTAACAGGAATCGATCTTGGTCTTTCATTGTTCACTATTGTTGTCAAAAAAAAAAACTAACGCTGCACAAAAAACAGCACTAAAAATTGGTCAAAAAACTGGAGTACAATTTTTATATGGGCCATCAATGTGCGAGTCATTGTCCTTCTCCTCTGCTCTGCTCTGTTGTCATCTGGCGTTTGTTCTCAATTTTTTGCCACCTTTTTAGCCACTATTGTCAGTGTCTTTATCTACATTTTTTTATTTTCCATTTATCTAGTTTTTATTTTTGCGGTAAGGGCACAAGAAAGTCCTGGAACGCAGTCAAGGATCAGGCTAAGGAAATCTGCCGAAGTAAGGCGTGATAAGCAGTTGATAGTTAGGATAATTGGAATTAAAAAACTGTATTTTTTTATGAAATGTACAAATTTAGAGAACTTGTCGTATTCTTCTTAAACTTTTGGTCATTTCAAAAAACATTTTTTTATTTTTATTAAACTATATATCTACAAATTGTGTTTGAAAGAGTGTAAACACAATAATACAATTATTACATGCGATTCTATAAAAAATTAGCAAACCCTTGTAATACATTATTAAAGGCTTAAAGAAAACAAAGATCTAAGATCTTGAGAATAATCTACACTCGAAACAAAGATCTAAGATCTTGAGAATAATCTACACTCGATTTCGAACCGTACCTCTTAAATTTAAGGTTCAATTACAAACAATTTTAAATTTTCTATTTATTTTTTATTAAAAAATATAAAATTAAATATTTTTGTTTTTATTTAAGCTTAAATTTAAATTCAGTGAAATAATAATAATAAAATTATAATCTTAAACAATTACAAACAGTTTTAAATTTTTTTTATTTATTTTTTAATTAAAATATAAAATTTAATATTTTTAATATATTATTTTATTCAAGCTTAAATTTAAATTCAGTGAAATAATAATAATAAAATTATAATCTTAAACTAGATGAAATCTATTTGGTGTTAATGTAAGGCAAACTTAAAGATTGAAACCAAAACCGAATTTTATAGCTATTTTAGATGTAGTCTTTATGTAAATATTGTATTGATAATAGACTTTTTATTACCCTTACATAGTCATCAAGAGCATTATCTATCATCACCATTATTATTGTTATGTCAAATGGCTTATTTTATATGATTTAACGCGCTACAATTCATATGATCAATTTATGGCCCAACATATTTCAGGTCATACTTAATGGCTGCCTATATATTGTACATTTCCTGTTGTTGTTGTTGTTATTGTTGTTGCTGTTGTTTTTATTGCGCTTATTAAATGGGCTTGTATTTTAAACGATAACAGTTAATCAAGCATTTTTGGTTAAGTCAATATTTTTTTAGTGGTTTCATGTGGGTGTGTGCATGTGCGTGAGTTTTTGTGTGTGTGTGTGAGTGTCTCTGTGTGCGTGTTGACCAATAACCAACCACGGTTAACCAGACAAAAGGCCACAAAAATGCCACGAAAATCCCAAACTAAAAAGCACACAAACAACAGCTAGACTGAGAGAGATAGCTACTCCCCAAAGAGTGAGACAGAGAGAGAGTGAGAGCGAGAGAGAGAGAGAGAGAATGTGCCCCAACTGGGTTGGAGAGCAGCACAAACTGCGCAGCGATGGCGCCCCAAATAAATACAAGGCAATTATGCATATGAGTTGACAACTTCCAGCACAGGAGGATGTCAGCTTGAGGGGGGTGAGGGGGTGGCAGAGTTGGAGCAGTGCATGGGGGATGGGGGAGGGGAGTGTGCAGCCAACACTTGGTAAGTGTCAATAATGGCGCTGAAAACTCTTTAACGTTGCGTTTTACCATATGCTCACCCAACCACCCCTTTTTCACCCTCTCTCTCAGTCGCTCGCTCGCTCTCACTCGCTCTCACTCACTCACCAAAATGCTCTCACACTCGGGCCGATAAAGTAACGACGACTTTGGCCAAAAATACAAACCAACAAACCGCGTTTTGATTTGCAACCCTTAAAAAGCTCTAAGACAGCCACCGGAATAACCAGAGAAAAACCAAAAAAAGTGGGTGGAAAGTCGGTTTTGTGCCAGCCGCTGTCGCTGTCGCCGCCTCTGTCGCTGCCTCTGCCTCTGTCGCCGCCTCTGCCGCTGTCAAAGCCAAAGCCAAAGCCAAACTAGTTTTGTGGCAGCCCAACTCGGCAGCGACTACGACAACAACAAGAAAAGGGGAATCTAACTGATGGAAGGGGAACAGCGAGCAGCGAATAATGACAGGGGAAGGGGCAGCGGGTAACGACAACCCCTCACTTTACTGTTACTTCTACAGCTTTTGCCACTGCAACAGCAACAACAGCAACAACAGCAAAAATTAAAAAAATAAAATCAAAAAAAGAAACGACAAACGACGACGCGACTGCACATTTCCAAGACGACGGCGCCGTCGTCGCTCTGCTCTGCTCTGCTCTCTGCTCTCCGCTCTGCTGGGCATTTCCAGGCTGTCGCTCTCAGCGCGAGTTGCCAATAAAAAAATCCAAGCGAAGAAGAAACGCAAAAAAAGAGTTGTCATGGAACCAATTGTGGGGACTGGGCAGCCAAACAGTGGCGCCGTCAAGGGGGCATTATGCATAAAAATAAATTATTTATTTATTTCTCAAATTAATCCTTTTTTAGATTTAAAGACCATGGCAATAAAATCAACTTTAAGAACATTTTTTTAAGTACCTAAAATAAAGTTTGAATAACGTTAGAATACAAACATTTACTTTTAAAATTATTACTTTTCATTTATAATATAATCAAACTTTTAGAAATCAATAAGTACACTGATATAAAAAATGTTCTAAAATCAAGATTTTGGTCTCAGAACTAAGATTTTTTGTCTAAAAAATGCGTCGAGAACATACAATTCTTAAATTAAGAGAACACATCTTGATTTTAAGAACATTTTAAATAAGACCAAGCTCTTATTTTAAGAATAAATGTTCTTGAAATTATAATCAAATAAATAAAAATTATTTTTCATATTCTTAATTTTTTTTTATTTTTAAGTTTTGATTAATTTACATTTTATTCTGTATAAGTAGTTTTGTAAATGTTAAGTTAATATGTTACGAGTGGGACTCGAACCGCCGCCTACTGCTTCATTTGTTTGATACGAAATAGTACCTATTAATACTTTCCTAGCAATTTAAGACTTTTATTCTTATATGAAAATATAAAGATTTTTTAGATTAATAATCTTAGTTTTTGTGATTTGGTCTTAAAATAATCTTATTTAAGATGAATGTTCTTGATCTTAGAAGTTACTCTTTTTTTCAGTGAAAACATATTTATATTTAAAGCTAGTTCCATAATTTCTCTTGTATAATCTCAGTATTTTTAACAAGGGAAATTATTCTTATTAACACAAAAGTACATATATTTGTTAAAGCAGATAAAAGAAAGATAAAATTATAATGAATTATAATTAATTAAAAATAAAACAAATTATAATTAAATTTTATATTATAAACCGATAGATAATAAAGTTGATCAGTCTTAAACTAGTAAAAACTTTTTAGTTGATCCACAATTTGTTACAAGTATTGCAATTAACTTAGAAAAACCCAGGAATATCCGATCTGATTAAAATGAGTAAGAAAGGATACAAAAAAATATGCAATCAAAAACTTACTTTTTCTAATTTTATAAAATTCTTAATATCTGAGATAAATATTAAAAATATTGCAATAAAATATAAAATTTAAAAATCTAATATCTTTTTATATTGCTACATCTGTAAATTCCTCAATCAGACTAAGTATTAATGTATTTGCATTAGGATTAGATTAATTTCAGGTATTGGCCTTTGGGATATATTTAGGTCCCCTTTTCGAGCAGCTCAACGCCTCTGGCTGTAGGCCGAGTATAAAAAATCATGTGGACTGCAAGTGGCGCTCCATCAAACGCATTCCATATTCCATATGCAACCCCAACCCCATCAGAAACCTCTCTTCCGCCCCCCCACCCCCACACCAACTATTGTGCTCCGCTTTGTACCCTACAGCGAAAAAACGGCATTTTGCATCTGGTCAGCGATTCGTGACGTTCGCAAAGTTGGGCGGACGAGTTTTTTTCCATTTTGAATGCAAAACTTCAAAATGGCCGCCAATTATATGAAATTTGATATTTACTGAAACTCATTGCTCTCAGTCTCAGTGTGTGTGTGTGTGTGTGTGAAATTTACAAATAAAAACTGGTTCCTGTTCCTGTCAGTTATCGTAGATTTTGATATATTCCAGTTGTTGTTGTTGTTGTTGCTGCTGGTACTCTTACATAGGGCGCAATCGCATTAAGGGCCCATTGCTGGGCTTAACGGATTTCAGCTTTAATCTTTATATTGTCTACGCACTTCTCGAGTGCCCTGGCCAAAGGGGAGGGTCGTAGTGCCCTGGAGTGTGGAGTGTGCTCTCTAATATTAGCATCATTATTGCTAACAATATGATGTATCACATGACAAAAGCCGAAAGTTAGCCCCCGGGCTATATAAAACATGAAGAGCGAAAGAGTGAGTCAAAATCATTGTAAAAAAAAGGGAATATGCGTATATAGTCTGTACTCAGTGTAAAGAGCTTTCTCTCATTAGTTGTTAGTTTTAAAATTCTAGAATCTTAATCAATCCCATAACTATACAATTTGTATTCGGCATAAAGATCTTTTTTTTAGTATTCGACTCATGAAATAAGCTTATCAATAACATTAAAAATAAAATAAAATAAGACACTTTTCTATGAAATATCCCAATAGATTAAAAAAAAAATTGTACTTACAGTTTCAAATAGATAAAGATAATAAAAATCTACATATATCCAAGACACTTGAAAAACTATTAATTTAATATGTATATTAAGTAATTGCATCTTTATGATAACCGACTCAAGAAATAGGTAAAGTAAAGATTAGAATTAATATAAAGAAATTAACTTAAATAAAAAAATATCGAAATATTAACTCAAAGATGAATATAAATATCATATAATAAAAGTATGTTACAATTTCACATGCATTTTAGTTTACATTCTATTTTAAATATCTTATTTTAAGTTTCCTTTCATTTATTTTTCAAGTGAATATTAATGATTTTCGGCAGATCATTAATTTCTTTGAGTTCCTTCTGGCAACCAATGCTTTGCCCAAGGATTACACGTTGTAGTATTTCCCATTATTGTTTAGTTCTTTTTTTTTTTTTTTGTATCTTACTTTGTATTTCTTTTCATATCCATATCTCATGCTGTAAATGACATTTCAACAACAACAATCATTAGTATTTCAATGATCTGCAGCTGTTAATTGTCGCGGGCTCCCTTAACAGATGATCAAAAGAGAACAAGAGCGAGAAAGTGAAAGAGAGCGGGATAGAGACAGAGAAAAAAGGCACGAGCAAAAAGCTACAATGTATGCATTTGTTTGTTTGTTGTTACTGGCATTTGTAAATCATACAAAACAAAATACAAATTGAGAAAGCATCAGCAAGAAGAAGAAGCAGGAGAATAGACAATGCACAAAGAATGCGCCAGCGACATGTGTGTCGACGTCTTGAAGAGAGCAGTGTGTAGGGCACATGGCAGCAACGGCAGCTGGAAGCAGTGGCAGTGGCTGTGGCAGTGACGCTGGCAGAGACTGTAACGACGGTGCTGGAGGCGGGGGTGGAGGGGCGTGGGCACGAGCAGTGACAACATTCAACCAGCCAATGCACAACGTAGCACCAACACTGAGGCAAACATATTACACAAACTTGTGGGCACAGTTGTCGATGTTGTGATGTCCCTACGTCCATGTGTGTGTGTGTATTGTGGGAGTGTCACCGCCAGCTGCTGTCGCTGTGAGCACTTACAAAAGCAAAAAAAAAGTACTCATCTTCAAACCCACCACAGCTCTCAAATTGTGTGCTCAAACTCTCCAAGCAGAGCCACCCCAAAGCGAGAACACAAAACAGAGCTAAAAAAAAACGACTCAAAATAAAATTGTTCAGTGGAAATGCGGCCTCCAGTGGAATTGTGGAAGTGTGGTGATTTTTATGCGCTCACTCACATTGCAAAGGACACTCAGTTACTCTCACTCACTCGCTCGCTCACACGCTCACTCAGTCACGCACAGCAGAGCTCATTCATGAAGAGCAAGCAGCAACTGAAAAAAAATAATACTAAAGGCTGCCTCAATTTTTTGTTGTGTTTGGTTTTGTTACGTTTGCAACTCGGTGGTTGATCCTGGCAGCGCCAGCGTTGGCAGCAGCAGCTGTGGCGTCGACTGCGGCAGCGACAGCGGCAGCTTGCGCCAACCAAAACAACAAACCACAATTCACTTACAAGCGACGTTCGCGGTCGCAGTCGACGTCGCAGCATTTTTTAAAAATGGCTCTCAATTGCTTGATGTTCTTGTTGCTGTTGTTGTTGCTGGATTTATGCTTGTTTTTCTTTCTTTCTTTCTTTTGTGTTGTGGAGCCTGTTCCACTGCGTCACTGGAAGCTCGCTCAGTGACGTCGTCGTCTCGCCACGCTCAGAGCTTTTAGTGTTGCCTAGTTAGCGGCGGCGTTTGGAGCAAGCGGAACGCACGGAATTTCTGGACTCAAATGCAAACGCAACTGATCGTTAATTGGGGGGCGGGGCCAAGTGTGAGTGGCATGTCGTGCGTCTCGCTCGCGCTCATCGATCGCTTGAACGAAAACAAGAACGAGAACGAGAACGAGAACTGGAATGAGAATTTCAATGCTTGGCTGCCGCTCTCAGTCAATGGACGGCGTGCGTCTATTTATAAGCAACCCCTCAGCAAGCAACAACAACAACAACAACAACTGCAACCACTGATCGTGTCGATAAATTCGCGTGTGTTGTTGTTGCTTGCCAGTGGTTGGTTGTTTCTCTTTATGCAAGTGGCCCCCTCCCCAATTGTGTGTGTGTGTGTGAGAGAGAGAGAGAGAGAGATAGAGGGTTGGGCTGATCAGCTACTGCTCACAATCGTTATCGTTACAGTTGCCTGCATTGCATTTTAAGGCGTCCACTTGAATGGTTGTTGAACCGATCTGACACCGATCACTGCCCATTAACTGTACATTAACATTATTCACATTTATTTATTTTTTTTTCTGTACGTTTCTTTGTTCTCTTTTTGTCTCGTGCGCTTTAAGCTTTGTGGTGATCGTGTGGTGGCTCTTGGATTATATTAAAAGACGGAAATGTGACCTCATGAGAGCTTTTCTACATTATTTACATACATTTTTGAATTAAAGAATTTTACTTAAGAATTCTGGATTAATTTTGGGAAAAATAGTGAACATATTTTAATATTTAGCTAAAGTTATACTGCGATTGCTTATTTTCTAAGCATTTTTTAGAATTTAATACGAGTTATGGTAGTTAAATTCATATTCTCTGGTTGTTCTTGTTAAGATTCGAAATGAATATATTTTTAAGTCAAATGCATAGAAATTAGTTTCAAATTTAAATTTAAAAAGAAGTCTTCGCATTTTTTAAGAAATGTTTTGAAATGTTAACATTTAGTTGTTATCACTATAAATAAATTTGAGTTTTCAATAGATGTGTGATCATTATTACAATTGAATTTATATCAACTAATTTATTATAGTCGTAGTAATGATTTTTAAGCACACATAATAAAATATCTCATAATTTCCAAGCATCACAAAGTATTATAATCTATATATACATAAAACTGTTTGTCCTGACTGACTGATTAATCTTCTTGCAGCCCAAACGGTAAAACCGAAGAATATAAAATTTTGGCACAACATAGATGAGAAAATTTTATCATTGAATAAGACGGCTTTTTGCTAAATTCGCACTGGAAAGTGATCAAACTCGTTGTTAAATTTTTTACACACATATACATATATAGCTGATATCTGGAGGAGCTAGTTAAACTCATAATTTTAGTTTTATCGAGATGAAATTTAGCGAATGTTTTTTATAATCTTAAGTTTTAGCGTGTTACTCTGTTTATGATTGATATAATTTTTGAAGTATTCGTTATTTTGATCAGAAATATGCATGAGTAAGTCATAGATGCGTCAATCGATCGCAGAGTTAAATCTTATCCGATTTAATTTTTCAATATACTAGACTGGAGATAATGGCCCGGACTCGTTACACGGGAAAAGCTGCTGTCGAGAGGCGTTGCTGGTATTGAGACCTCGCGAATTTTATGGCCTATTGCGGGGCGGCTAATCGCCCAAAATATTTGTTGGGCGTGCTGGATAATCCAGGCGATTGACTTTCATAAGTAAAGGATTAAGGACGGAATGCGGCGCTCTTGATATGTCGACCTGTATGTGGTTTGCTACCTGTTTGCTAATACCGCGGCCTCTTCCACTTGGTGGGTGGCTACCTGGGCGCAATATTTTTACCGTGACCAAATCAAACCAAACCAAAAAAAACGGGAATAAAAAAGGGTGGCTTAGCTAGGCTCCTTGTGCAGCTGTGTGCAGATAGAGCGGGATAGATTGTAAAAAAGAGAGCGTGAGGAAGAGATTGTCGATAACAGGTATCGCAGCAATTTACGCGATTTTTTCCCTCACCTTTGGCTTGATCCTTGAGCCCAGGCATGTGTCCTTTTGCGCGTGCAACGTGCAACGTGCGGCTTCTGTGCGATGTTGGAGATCAGCGGGTGCTGAGCGAGGCACGCAAATGCCGTGGAAAGCGACAGGAGACAGGAGCGCAATAGGAGAACACACAGGAGCGTTGCGAATTCCGTGGAAGACGCAAAGCCAAAAACGGCGAAAAACGAAAAACAATCAAAATCAAAGCGTTGCCGGTGTCCGCTGATGCGTCCTTGTCGCACGCTGCTCGCACTAACCTGTGGCACCAAAGTAACGGTAACGGTACCAGTTGCCACCGCATCCAGACGCGTCCTTGCCAAGTTCCCTACGTTGCCTCGTTCCCGAGTTGTTGCTGTTGTTGTTGTTGTTGTTGTTGTTGTCACAGCAAGCGGGCGCACACGCATCAGCAGCAACATCAGCGTCAACTGCGACGGCGACAGCGACAGCGACGTCAGCGTCGCAGTTTATTGGAAGTGTGCATGTACTTTCCCAGCAATGTTGCCTCTCACCCCTCACACCCCTCACACCCGCTGCGAGGCGCGTTCTCGCGACATTTTGGTTGGCTCGAGCAACATCCCGACACAGTCTTGACACACACTTGAGTCTCCAACCTCCACCTCCGCCTCCCATCACCTCCACCCCCTCACCAACACACTCTCTATCCACGCCACGAGAGTGGCCAGCCAGTTGGCCCTCATTGTGGTTGCCCTGCTGCTCTCCCGGTCTGCAGTGGGAAAACTCTCAGACTCAGTCTCCTCGTCACTCTCTTGGTCCGTCCGTCTGTCTGTCCGTACTTACCTCCCTCCCTCCCGCCATTTTGTGTGTCTGTTTGTGGCCTCGTTTTAACTTACTTGGTGCTCCGCAATTTTTTGGGTTGCCGCGAGTTTGATTTGTCGTCCAGAATTCAGAGGCGTTCACTTTGCAATCTGTTCAAAGGGGGCAAGTGTGGGGGGAGTTTTACTAATGCATTATTAATTATAGACAAAAAAACGATTAAGCTTCCAACACAGTCAGACAAATCTGCATTTGTTTGGAAAATCTGATAAATCTTTTAAATTTTGATAATAATAATTTAATAATTTCATTTAATAATAATGCAAATAGTTCAAGAAAAATTTTAAAGTGCATTATAAAAATTAGTTTCGTAGTAAATATAATAATAATAATAATATAATTATAATAATGAAAATAGTACAAGAAAAATTTTAAAGTGTATTATAAAAATTAGTTTCGTAGTAAATATCATAATAATAATTAAAATAATTCAAGAACAATTTTAAAGAGTATTATAAAAATTAGTTTCGTAGGAAATATAATAATAATATAATTATACAATTTTTTAAGTGTATTATAAAAATTAGTTTCGTAGTTAATATAATAGTAATATAGTTATAATAATGAAAATAGTTCAAGAAAAATTTTAAAGTGTATTATAAAAATTAGTTTCGTAGTAAATATCATAATAATAATAAAAATATTTCAAGAAAAATTTTAAAGAGTATTATAAAAATTAGTTTCGTAGTAAATATAATAATAATATAATTATAAAACTTTTAAAGTGTATTATAAAAATGAGCTTCGTAGTAAATATTACAAACATCTAAATCGATCATCATATATTTTACAAAATTTGCTTCGTTACGCAATTTCTAAAATTGTGAAAGTTGTTAGTTAAGTTAAAAGATTATTAGCTTAACTTTTTAAATAATTTATCAGGCTTTTACAATTTCAATGCAAATTAATTAATTGAATGCCGTGCATTTTATCATGTACATTGTTGTATGTATTAGTTTTAAATCTACTTCTTAATAGTAAATAATTTCAACATTCAATGAATTTCGATTTTCCAGGTACAACATACACATGTACATATAGACTGAAATGGATGTTTTATTAAAATAAACTTTACTTCAATTTAAAATTGTATTATTTTTTTAAATCTCTTTGATTCAGAAATTATTACTTTTCCCTAAAGAAGCTGTTAAATTACTTCCGCATACGTAAAGGATTAAAGCTAAGATTAAGAACTAATCGGTGGATCGTTGCAGGCAACGGTAAATGTATAATCTGACGATTATCGTTAAGCTTTAAGGCTTTTAAAATTAATCGCAGGATTAATTATGATAGGAAAAATTATAACTGCAATATTTTTCAATTACAAATTTACAAAATGACAAAACTAATACCATTAAAAATTGTGAATTTTTATGGGTGGTAAATTTATATTTACAAATATATTTGTCGTGTTTTTTTATCAGGGACAGTAAATAATGATTTTTTTTAATTGAAAAAATCATTCACTTTTAGTAACTGTAAAAAAAAACGTGAAATATACCAAAATGTTTCTTTAAGGGTAATCTCTGCCATTTCTCCATGATCTTAATATTTATGTTTTTTATTATGAAATAATGTAATCATAAAATAATCATTATTTTTGAGCGAAATAATAAAACTTAAGAAATAATTATTCTTTTTGAGCAAAAAAATCAAACTCATAGAATAATGATTATTTCTTGAGTTTTATAATAAAACTTATAAAGATTACAGTCGCTGTTTTTTTGTGTTGATCACTTGTCCTTTATAAGGGACGCCACTGTCGTGCACACTTAGAGAAGAGCCCCACAAAAATGGCGACTGTCGCTACCTGTGGCTCGAGATACTGTTCGCAGGAGTTGCTTCTGGCCAGGTTCTGGCATTGGGAATGGGATTGGGAATGGGTCGGGTACTGGGTCGGGTCCTGGGACCATGGGGTGCCTACACGCGCTCAGTTGGAACTGTTGCATGCCGATGTTCAAGTTGCGTGCGTAAAGAAACCAATTTTTCCAGACAGCAGCCGCCCGTTGAGCGAGTGACTGACTGACTGACGAACTGACTGACCGACTGACTGACTAACTGAGCAAGAGCAAGCGAGAGCAAGAATGAGAGCAAGATGAGTTATTCCTTTGCAGAGTGCATTTTTTTCAGTACTTTTCTCCGCATGTGTGTGTGTTTGTGTGAGTTTTCATAAAACCCCAGTCAGAGATTTTTTTGTCTTCCTTTGATTTTCATTTTTTTTCTGCGTCCGCCTGCGCCTTTCCAATGTGCTCAGAGAGCCACAAACAAACGCCCCGCGCGCGCTCTCTCTCTCACACTCTCTGTCTCTCTCTCACTCTCTCGCGCGCGACGCGCTCTCACGGCACATTTTTATTTGCGCTTCCAATGATTTTTTGCCCTCTTCGCCTTTGGTGTTTTCTATTTTTTTTTTCTTCCTTCTTTTTTTATATTCCGTTTGTCGGTTTGACCGCGCGCCCCTGGCCACAAGTAGCAAGGCAACAACAACAGCAACAACAACGCACGCCTCTGCCTCTGCCTCAGTCGCAGTCGCAGTCGTTGCTGCTGCTGCCTGCCTCAGTTTTCGACTTCCCTTATTTCTTGTTGCTTTGTTGTTGTCGTTCTCGTTCTCGTTGTTGTTGTCGTTGTTGTTGCTGGCCGTGTTTTCTGTGTGCGCGAGTGTACACCGCAATGGAAAAATGGGAAATTTTTACTGTTGTTGTTGTTGTGGCAATGGTGGTTGCTTGATACCTGCCCCGGTCACCACCGCCGCCGTCGCTGTCAGCCGCTGCACCCTTAGCCCAAGCACACACACACACACACACACACACACACACACACACAATAGGTAAGCGACGAACGAGCCAACCAAACCACGCAGCGACGTCCTGAGCACTGGCAATGAGTGCGAGCGAGCGCGCAATGCTTGTACCGAGCACTGGCCCGCGTGTGTGCGAGCGAGCGCGACAATGCTGTCTTGCAGCAGCGCAACGGCAGCGGCAACAGCGACGCCGACAGCGGCAGCGACAGCAGCGCATTCTACTTTAAATACTGGCAACGATCGCAGTTGAGAAACAGTTCACACAGCGACTTTAACGTGTCGAGAACGCAGCGAGAAACAGCGAGAAGCGAAAAGCGAGAAACGAGTAGCAAAGCGAGCAGCGAAAAGCGAAGCGAATTGAAACGAGAGTTGAGTTCGCCGCGTTTTCGATAAATTCAAGCGAATAACAGTTACTTGAACACTAACAACTCAAAACAAATAAATACAATTTTTTTGCGTGCAACTCAAGTGCTTTAAACATAACAACAACAACAACGACAACAAATATATAGCAAAGAAGAGCGCGAAAAGCAGCTTGTCTGCAATTTCTACCGTTACTGCTTGTTGTTTATTTTTTTTTTTTGGTTTGGTGAAGTGCACAAACAACAATAACAACAACAAGGATTACAACAATATTGGATATTATTTTTTTGAGCACGTGTAAATACAAATACAAATACAAACACAATGCATTTGCCCGCTGGACCCACAATGGTGGCCAATACGACCGCCCACACACAGGTGCTGGCTGCGGCGGCAGCAGCGGCGGCGGCAGCGGCAGCGGCGGCGGTTGCCACAAATGTTAGCCAGGGCAATATCAGCACACATTCGGCCAGCAGCACGGGCAGCTCCACGCCGGACAACAACAACAGCAGCAGCAGCAGCAGCAACAACAACAACAACAACAGCAGCAGCAATAATAACAACAACAGCAGCAGCAACAACAACTCCAGCTCGAACAACAACACAAACTCGGCGAAAATGCCGAGCTCCATGACAGACATGTTCGCCAGCCTGCACGAAATGCTGCAGGAATATCACGGCGAATTGGCGCAAACGGGTTCGCCGTCGATCCTCTGCAGTGCGCTGCCCAATCACTGGCGCTCCAACAAATCGCTGCCGGGCGCCTTCAAGGTGATCGCACTGGACGATGTGCCGGACGGAACGCTCGTGTCGATCAAGTGCGGCAACGATGAGAATTATTGCGGCGAATTGCGCAATTGCACCACGACGATGAAGAATCAGGTGGCGAAGTTTAATGATCTGCGCTTCGTGGGACGTTCGGGCAGGGGCAAATCCTTTACGCTGACCATCACCATTGCCACGTATCCGGTGCAGATAGCCAGCTACAGTAAAGCCATCAAAGTAACGGTCGACGGGCCGCGGGAGCCAAGAAGTAAGCAAAGTGAGTTTTTTAGTTTCCATTACGATTTTATGTTTATCCTTGCTGCCTCAAACCAATCCAAGAATTTTTGAAAACAAAACCGTTTTTTTATTGAAATAAATTTGACTAAATTTTTGGTTTTTTTTTTGTTTGTTTCGCTTTCCAGGCTATGGCTATCCACATCCCGGCGCCTTTAATCCCTTCATGCTGAATCCGGCGTGGCTCGATGCCGCTTATATGACGTACGGCTATGCGGATTACTTCCGTCACCAGCAGGCAGCCGCCGCTGCAGTGCATCATCCGGCGCTGTCCAAGGCAGCCACATCGCCCAATGGCAGCGCCAGTGGCGTTGTTTCGCCCGGTGCCGTCGGCTCTGGCGCTGCTGCCAGCGTGGCTGCCACAGCTGCCACAACCGCCGATTATCCGGCAACAGCGGTTGCGGGTGTGGCTGCCGTACCGCCTGCCTCCATGATGCCATCGCCGCCGGGCGGCGCACCAGCCGCTGCCTATGCGATGCCGCAGTTCCCCTTCAATCATGTGGCAGCCGCAGCCGCAGCAGCCGCTCACCAGCATCAACATCCGCATCCGCATCCGCATTCGCATCCGCATGCGAGTCAAAAGTCCACGCCGCACGCCTTCCATCCGTACAATTTTGCGGCAGCGGCAGGATTGCGGGCACGCAACGCGGCAGCTGTGGCACTGCATCATGTGGCAGATGCGGCCCACATGAGTCCCGCCTCGTCGCGTCCCTCGAGCTCCTCGCCAACGCCCCATGTGCTGCTCAAGCTGAACACATCGATTGAGACGAGCTCCATACACGAACAGTCCGCCTCGGATGCGGACTCCGATGATGAGCAGATCGATGTGGTCAAGTCGGAGTATGAGCTGGACAAGTCCATCGATTCCACGCGCAGCTCACCCACCCAGCAAATCTCTGTGCCCCTTCGCATGCGCTGTGATCTCAAGGCGCCCTCCGCCCTCAAGCCTCTCTATCATGAATCTGCGGCAGCGGCGGCAGCTCCACGTCAAGCGTCACCGGAGACGACGCTGCCGGCGGCAACGAAGCTGAAGAGCGCCGCCGTACAGCAGAAGACTGTGTGGAGACCCTATTAAACACACACACACACACACACTACCCAACACACACACACACAGAGTGATAGTTCGAATGGATGCAGAAAGCAGGCGCAGAGCGGCAGCAACATTGTGATATAGTCATATAAGTTAGACACGTCCACGGCAGAGCACAGCACAAAAGTAAGAGAGAGAGAGAGAGAGAGGATGCAAGAAAGGACTCCGGCCGGCAAACGGAGCGCAACAGGATATACTCGCATATATCCCAACACGGATAAGGGAAAGGATAATGGAAAGTGCGGCGAGCTCCCTCGAAGTTTTATGCTCGATTCATAAAATCGTGCGTTGAGTTCGTTACACACGCACACACACACACACACACACACATTGCAATACCAAAAAAAAAAAAAAAATCAAATGCAAAAAATATACTAGAAGAATACCCCTTCCAAAAGCTGGCTGATATTAACAACACCCTATCCAAAAAAATAAAAAACAAAAGTAAAAATTTCATCGATCGCCACGCAGCGAACGCTAACGAAAATCTTAAGAAAAACCCTCCCGAAATCCGTTAGAGAAACCCCAAAATTTAGTTCAATTTTATGCTTTTATTTTTTACCATTATTTTTTTTTTTATTATTATTTTTATTTTTATTTTAATACAAACCTTGTCTTCGATAGTGTTTACGATGCTCAATCCATCATCTAAATTATTATTTTTTATACTTTTGCAATTTTTATTTTAATTTTGAATTTTTTTGATTTCGACTCTGACACCTTTTGAATGTTGTCTTGTAAATAGCTCCGATATATATATCTAATATATCTGAAGTATTTTTTTTTTTTGAATAATGCGAATTTAGCTATTGATAATCTTTAAGTTTTTAGTCATGTAAGGAAAAAGCAAACAATTTTTTTGTATAGCTTTAAGTTTTAGCGCGAAAAAATTAACAAACGAATTTCTGAAACCAAATAAAAACAAAAAAACACAATACAAATCAACAAAACATAAACCAAATATTTGTTGTTTCTTTATGGAAATTTCTAAACATTTTATTTCAGTAAAATTTGGCACTTGAACTTTGATATAAACCACAATTTCAAATTCCTCAGTCAGTTAATATGACAAATATTTGTCTGAAAGTTCAGTGAGATTGAAATGATATATTTTCAAAGTCTTATCTCTGGTCTGCGGAGTTGTTTTCGATAAGCAGGTGAAAACAAAACAATTCTTAAAAATGCGCAATTGATTTTGATGATAATTAGGTGAAAATAATTGAGAGGTTTCAATTCAAAATTTTTGTATTGCTATGTTTCTTATAAAGTTGTTTAAATAATTTGAAAATATTGCTTAATTTTTGGAAAAATTAAAATTTATTTAAGACAGAACCATTTAAGAACTTGGGAATTTTTTTTCATAATAATTTGAATAGAGTTGAGATTTTACTTAAGATTCCTTCAGCATTATATTGATATTATTTAAAGATTTGCAAAATGATATATTTTAGTTTCGTTTTATAAAAGATTTAATTAAGTTTAAGCAGGGAGACTTTACATTTACTGCATTCATTCACAGGGATATACTATAGATGGTATTGAGATTTAAATTTCCTTGGCATCTTTTATTTTCTTTAGTCTTTTGCCCAACCTTCGATTTGTTCCGCTGTTTGTCACAATTTGAAATGCTGTCTTCATTTCTATCCCAAAGTGCTGACATTGTCGCCTGGCGGTCTGTCCGAGCAAGAAATCCGGGCAGTCTGGATATACATAGATATATATGTACTTTTTTTTGAAAAGTTGAAGGCCATTGACTGTGGCAATCGATAATGGCAATTAAAACGCATAATTAGAGATGATGAGGCGTGGTTAGGGGTCTCAGCAGCTGTCGATGATCACTATCAGAGCTATATGCTAGACTCGCACTACCGAGTCCTGGTTAACCTGGTCATCCTGGTCATCCTGGTGGTCCTGTCTGTTCCCTTTTTGTGCAATTGTCATGTTAATTAGCGTAACAACCTCAATTTTGGCACCGAGTGATATCCATCCAAGGACAACGACTCCTGCAGGACATCAATTGGCCCAACCGCAGTGCATTTTGTCAAGTCGCAGCCATTAACCGCACCGATGGTGACAAAAAAAAAGGGAGATATAAGTGAGACACAGCTCAATTAGCCATAGTCCAGGAATAACCTTCAATTTGGCCGTCGGATTTCATCTTTGACAGTTGTCCGTTGACAGCATCAATATCTTAGCCAAAAATCAAATTGTCGCTCTTCAGGCTGAGGGAATCGGGTTGAAGTCTTAGAGAACCTTGAAACTAGAAAGAATTGCTGCGAGTATTTGAATCAAGGCTGCTAACCACAAAAATTTCAATAAAGGTTCGGTTCGGCGGTTCGAACCATAGACCAAGACGTGGGTTCGGTTCGCAAATCGGCTTATGTGCTCCTGAACCCAAGACTTGGGTTCGAACCTTATTTCAATTTAATCATAAATATATTCTTATGGATTTAATTTTTTCTTGACCCAATTAATAAAAAAAATTTAAAAATAAACGAATTTTACTAATTATCTAAATTTATTTGAAGATTTTAATATGACTTATATTTATCCGAAGTCTCAAATAGTTAAGTAATATTAAAAAAGCATAAAATGTATGTAATTATTTTTCTTTCGAACCGAACCATTTTATAAGAAAAAGTGGTTTGGCTTAGGTTCGGGTTGGCAGAGTAAATAATTTCAAGGGTTTGGTTCATGATTCGGTTCAGGCTGCTTAAAAACCCGAACCGAATCGGTATCGGCGAGGTTCGGCTCAAAACCGGTTTGCAGCCTTGATTTAAATTATGTAATATCATATAGATTTATTTATCAAATATTTGATTGAATTGTCGAAAATTATTGCCATAAATGTCGCAGACAACATTATTTTATTATATATATAAAAAATTGATTATAATATTTTTTATAATTTGTACCACTTGAATTTAGCTAATTTGTTTAAGAAATATTTGGAGACTGCTAAAGTTTCAATGTCAGCTGTCAAATGTAAAGTTTTAAATGAAAAAGTTATTTCCGCAAAAATAAACCGACAAATTAATTCTTTTTGTTCTATAGAGATGTAATGAATATATATTTTTATGATTATATCAAAGAATTTCTTGAAATATTTTGTAATTTTTTTATTTTTGTGTCTCTGTCTCTCACTCGCTTATTGTTACTTCACAAAACATATCTTTTGTATATATTTTTATTAATTTTAAAAATCGAATTGATTGTTGTGCCACCTGGGATGCACTATATAGTATAGTATTTGAATCATGTTGGATGCCTTGTTGCTCTTGTCACAGGACTCTAATGAAGCAGCTTCCCCACAACGACAGCAACAACAACAACAATAACAACAACTTATCGTTGCAAACAGATATTGACTACTATCCCACATTCCCTCCACTCCCCCTTAGCGGGAGACCATTTCGAAAAGAATATTTTGGAATGCGACTGCTGCGTATATATTTCGCTTTTAATCAATGGAAAATTTTGCATTTTCGCAATGTGTTTTACACTTTTCTGCATGTTTTTTATATCAGCTTTATAGGGTTTGGGTTTGGATTTTGGCTGGGGGGAGGAGGGTGGAATGTGTAGTTTTTTTTTTCCCTTCAACTTTTCTGTTTTGGTTGTTGTAATTCACTGCATTTTCATTGAGCGCATATATTGTTGTAGTGAAATGCAGCTCATGGAAAACTATTTGACTATTTAGCATTGACTACTGTTGTTGTTGTTATTGTTGTTGTTGTTGTTATTGTTGCCCAGCGACCGCTGCGACTGAGGTTGACTGTGTGATTGTTGGCGGCGGTAAGCGAAAAACTGCGAAAGTCAAAAATGCCAACGCACACAGATACAAATGCAGTTGCAGATACAGATACGGCAGATACATCGGCAGATACAGATATTTTCGTATTCAGATACGAAAAACCGCGTGACGCGACGTGCAACAACAACAACAACAACAACAGCAACAACATTAACAACGGCGAAAACGAAAAGAAATCAGCTGAAAATATAAAAATGGCCAAAATGCATTGCAATGGAAAATGGTTGGCCAGAAATTACAAAGAGCGCATCAGTGGAAATTGGCGAGAGTCTAGTTAGAGTTGAGGTGTGGTACACACACACACACACACACACACACAGGCACAGCCTCCCCCTTCCACCCCACCTTTCAGCCTGTTTGCCACATCGCCCACGGCAATACAAATTACAAACGAAATGAGAGACTTTTCGGGCGCCTGACATTGGAAAATGAATTGCAATCGCCTTTGTTCGTATTATTACACTACCTTGAACGGTTCCATCAGCTAAACAATAAAATATATTACGCTAAGTATTCAATTATTTTATATTTTTATTGATTTTAATGATTTGAAATTCTTTTTTAAGAGAGACCGGGGAAATGTAATGTTTAAGAATTCCATTTAATCAGACATTCAATGAGATTGGAATTTGTAAAAGTAAACGGTTCCATCAGCTAAACAACAAAATATTATACTCAAAGTATTCAATAATTTTATACATTTATTAATTTTAATGATTTGAAATACTTTTTTAAGAGAGAACGGGGAAATGTGATGTTTAGGAAATCCACTTAATCAGACATTCAATAAGATTGGAAAGTAGTTTTTTTTTTTATTTGTAATAAATTAAATTAATCGAAAAGAAAAGAAATATAATTTTATACATTTATTGATTTTAATGAATTTAAATTCATTTTCAGAGAGAACGGGGAAATGTGATGTTTAGGTAATCCATTTAATCAGACATTTAATAAGATTGGAAAATAGTTTTTTTTTTTGATTTTTAATAAATTAAATTAATCGAAAAGAAAAGAAATATATGCAACAGAATTGTTGAGGAAATACATCACAAACTTATTTCAAATTATTTTAGATTTTAAAAACAAATTTTACAGCTGAAAATTAAAAATTTTGTACAATTTGAAAATGAAATAATTGAACTTTTTAACAGTTTTGGACTTGAAAAAAATTTAAGAATGATAAGAGTTTGATGTTGTGAAATTTTAGTAAAGAATCTGATAGCACGATGATTAATAATATTTTTTTTTATAATAACATTTTAATTTTATGCATTTGTATTTTTAAAAACTAAAGCACTTAATACGAAAGCGTATTAAGATTTCGTCGATTAACATAATTAAATGTAACTTTGGTATTTTTTGTGCATTTTTGGTTTGATTTTTGCTTAATTTAGCGCTAATGAAATGCGACTGGCAACGTTGATTGCATGTGGCCTAGTCCTGGCTCATCCTCTGGACTGCTCCCCCGCCCCTATTTGGTCAACCCCCGCTACACGAAAATAAAATGCATTTGGTCGCTTGTCACGCAAGCGAAGTCAATTGTCTGGGCAACTTTAAAGCTGTCCGGTTTACAATTTAAATGCCAATGTTGGCGATTTGTAACTTGTCACTACGCGACACACAATTGTCTCTTATTGAACCATCGGGAGAAAGGTGGAGAGAGAAGGGAAGTGGATGGGATAGGCAAAGAAAGAGGGAAAGGGGAAAACTGTTACCACCTTCAGTCGGACTATAGGTTCGCGGTTAGCCCATTGGGGGACTAGGCTTTTTTAATGATTAACCGTCGTGTGTGTTGTGTATTTCTAATGCGCTTAGTTTGGATTTGAAAAACTCAAGAGCCCAGCAAATTAGTCGATTGTATCTATGGAGGAGGCGGCGTAATCCGCAATAGCTGAGATTTGCTCTACCTTAGCTTAGCCATGATATCGATATCGATATCGATACGACCAACAATACCAATATACCATTCGATATACGCTTAACTCTACGCCAACCCGGTAATCCCCCCAAAACAACTGCTGTCACTCCCACCACAGTCACCGCCACAGTCACCGCCACAAGTCAACGTCAACCCTCCAAGCTGGCCTTGGAGATCCACTTAATTTGCCAAATTAAAGTGCTGCAAAAAATATATTTTACGCTAATTAAATGACATTCAATTGGCACAATTCAAGGTTGAGGGATAAAACACAATTTTCAAAGACACAATGCGAAAAAAACCAAACGCAATCAACGAATTCTAAATACCCTTTTAAAGTGATTAGAAAATATATATAGAAAGAAACGGCTTAAATAATTATTCTTAATTTTCTCTGCTTTGAGTCGTATGATCGTTAACACTATTCTACTTAATTTCGGAAATAGTGGCATCCAAATCTACAATTCAATCCTGTTTTTTTTTTTATAAAATAAACACTTTAATAAACATTTGATTTAAAAAATTTTTAGACTACAAATATTTGTTAGTTTTTATATGTAAAAGCTTAAGAAATAATACAAAATTAAAATATTTCATGTGATATGACATTTGAAATGTAATCTTAAGATGTTGTTTTAAAAAATGTTTTAATGGTTAAGTGACAATAAAACTAAAACTAATTTGCAAACATTGAAATAAAATGTTGTATTTATTCTATATATAAAGGAACTTGACAATTTAATTAAACTTAGTATATAGTATTTTTTAATTACCATGCACTTATATTTAATTTTGGGAATCTTTTATTAAAATTAAGGCTGCGAGCCTCCAAAAAAATTTTAAAGGTTCGGTTCGGCGGTTCGAACCATAATGCAAGACATCGGTTCGGTTTGCGAATTGGTTTATATACCCCCTAAACACAAGCTTTGGGTTCGAGCCTTGATTCAATTTCATACAAAAAAAGTATTTTTAGTTTTATATATTTTTCTTTAATATTTGAGCTAATTATATATATTTTTTTTATAGAATTCCAATTTTGATGTTAATTCAAATTTATTTGAAGATTTAAAATAAAGATAAATATGACTTATTTTAATCCGAAGTCTCAAATCATTGCATAATATAAGAAAATCATAAAATTTATGTAATTATTTTTTTTTCGAACCGAACCTTTTATTTTGGAAAGCGGTTCGGCTTAGGTTCGGGTTCGCAAAGTAAATAATTTCAAGGGTTCGGTTCATGATCCGGTTCAGGCTGCTCAAAAAGCCAAACCGAACCGGTTCGGAACCGGTTTGCAGCCTTGATTGAAATTACATTCTGGATTACTTAAAGAAGATTTTAAGATATTTGCAGTTAAAGACAAAAGAGATAAATGTGTGATTAAGAGTGTTGATACTAACAAGCAGCGATTAACTGTTAACTGAAGCGCTGCCAACTTAATTACACACTCAGCATGCTCTCACACAAGGTTGGCAACTCTGAGCTTTTAAGAATGTCAACGATGGGAGAACATTTTCAGATTGAACCCTTTTACTGTCGCTTTGCTCATTGTCAGCTTTGAGTTTTGTCAAACGCTTGATTGACTCGCTGCCTGATTGACTGACTGATTGACTGACTGATTGACTGAGGAACTAAGTGACTTTACTGTACATTTTGTTGTTACCCTTTTAACTTGCCTTCTGCTGTTGCTGTCTGTTGTATTGCTTGTTATTGTTGGTTGTTGTTGTTGGTTGTCGTTGTTGTCCCTGTTGACGCGCGACCGCATTTAATTTTTATTGAATTTATTAAGTGATTAAAAAGTTGTCAATATCAACGAGTCAGCATTGTTGTTGCTGCCAACGTTGTTTGCTTTTGTTTGCCACATTGTCACAACAATGAACATTTGCACTGTTGTTGCTGTTGCTGCTGTTGCTGTTGTTGTTGTTGGTTGGTTGGTTGGTTGGTGTTGCCGTACTTGCTGTACAGTGTCCACTTTAATCCTTGCTGTGGTTGCAAAAAACGCCACCGCCTGTACACTTCCTCACCTCTCTGCATTCTCCATTCTCCTCACCTCACCTTCCACTCTCTTTATGAACGTTGTGTAGAGATCGCTTTTTCAATATTTTCCAACAGCTTTTTCCCTGCAAATTTATTAATGCCAAACTGTGTGTGTGTGTATGTGCGAGTGTGTGTGTGTGTGTGCGAGTGTGACCTTTGTGGTTGCTGTGGATTATGCGGTTGGCTCACTTGTTGCAGATTGCAGCCGCTGCGGCGACTCAATTGCAACGGAATTGAAACAAACACGACAAACGCTACCTGCAAATCCGTCCTTCCCTCCTTCCCTCCGCTCCTTCCTCCCTCCATCCCTCCTTCACTCCATCTCTGCTCGCCAACAATTAGACTGTAAAATCGGTGCGTCCTTGGGTTTAATTGCGCGTTCCAAAGCCGTTCCAGAATCAGTTCCCGCACCTCTTCTCTGCTCACCTTCCTCTCCTCTGCTAGTTGCACTTGCCACATGCCACTTGCCACTTGGCACCACCTTCGACGATAAATGCTACAAGATTTACGATGTGCATGTCGTGTGTTTGGAGCAATGTTTAGACCAGTTTCCCATTCCCGACATAGTTGGGAGTACTTAAGTAAAAGTGAAGAAGGAAGCTGGGAGAGAATTGTGGGCATCCTTGTCAGCCGGGAATCTAATTATTGAATCATTGAAGAATCTTAAGCAGATAAGCTTGAGAGTTATGGGAAGATTTGTGAAACACACTGATTTAAGTCAAATTATAAGTAAATCAAGTTAATTATAACTCTTGAGTTGTTTGGAATTGATAAAACTATTAGAGTGCATCAAGTGCCAAAAAATGTTAAAAAGGGTAATCCAAATTCGTAATCTACATTCAATTCTAAGATATTTTCACTAAGAAACCATAGTTCTAAAATCAATTCCTACACTGATAAAAAAAATGTTTTAAAATCAAGATTTTGGTCTCAGAACTAAGATTTTTTGTGTATAAAATGCGTCGAGAACATAAAAATCTTAAATTAAGAGAACACATTTTGACTTAAAGAACATTTTAAACAAGACCAAGTTCTTATTTTAAGAATAAATGTTCTTAAAATTAAAATTAAAAAATAAAATAAATAAAAAAAATATATATATTTAAAAAAATGCGTTGAGAACATAAAAATCTTAAATTAAGAGAACACATCTTGATTTTAGGAACATTTCAAACAAGACCAAGCTCTTATTTAAAGAATAAATGTTCTTAAAATTAAAATTAAAAAATAAAATAAATAAAAAATATAATATATATTTATTATTTGTTTTTAATTTTAAAATTGTAATTTATTTATATTTTATTTTGTTTTAGTAATTTTATAAATATTATTTTAATTTGTTAAAAGTTATAGAATCAAAGGACTAATTGTCTTTAAAACATAATTTAATACTAAAACATAAAATTTTTCAACTTAAAAAGCGGGAACTTTTAAAACTATGGTTTCTTGGTGAAAACATCTTAGGCCGTTGACCGTTGATTACGAATATGGGCTACATCTTTTTTTTTAATCGATGCACCCTAATAACTATATTAATTTCTTGTTCTTAGGAGATATATTGATAATTATGGTTAAGTAGTTATAGTAAAGTGCTGAACACTCTAACAATTTGCTGGAATTGATAGGATCATACTGATATTGGCATTGTTCCTTTGCATAACTGAATGAATATACTAAAAAAGATACCTTCTGGTAATGGTTAAAACATGTTAAGAAGTAAGCTTCGGATTTTTTTTCTTGATAACTCCAATTTGAATGCTAATAATTCACATTCTCTCTTAATTTCAAAAGTAACAACTTGACATTAAAGCGCATTCATAGTTATGTTACACGTTGCCCCAATTTTGGGGGTGGGAAGGTGGGAGGAAGTGTATGTGCATCCTTTCAACTGTGACCAAGTTGCACAGTTGTCTCCTTCGCTGATAAATTTTTGGCCAATTCGTTAAAACCCATTGCGCCATTGTGTAACAAACCAATTAGCAATCAAAATGAACTAACACGTTGCTTCGTTGCTCCGTTGCACTGTGTGCTTACACCCTGTTCCCTCTGTGCCCCCGTGCCCCCGTGCCCCTACCACCCCTCTCATACCCTTCCTAGTGCCACAGAGCATCCAATTCATCCATGTTGTCATTTCGGATGTGGAGCAATGCGCACTGTTGACATGTCGTCGGCGAATTATGGCAGAGCAGAAACAGCTCTCCACTCTCTCCACTCTCTCCACTCTCCGCTCTCCTCTCTCCACTCTTTAGTCCCATTCTCCGGCTGCTCTCCTCCTCTTTACTTTGCTCAAAGTCAATAGCAACCAACAACCAAAATGCAAGCTAACATTTTACGTTAAGAGTTAAATTTTCAGAATTCACAATTCGCAAGATGGCAAAACCAATGTGGGAAGCTGCCAACTGCCAACTGCCAACTGTCTCTCTACACTGAAAAAAACAAAGAGACCAACTTCTAAAATCTAGAACATTCATCTTAAATATTTTGTTCTTAAAATAAAAACATTTTGAGACCTTATCACTAATTTTAAGAATATTAATCTAACAAATCAAAGTTCTTAATGCAAGGTTAAAAATCTTAAATGGTTCGGAAAGTATAAATATGTATTATTTTATATGAAACAAGTGGTGGCCCCGTGGCGCTCTGGCGGTTCGAATCCCACTCGTAACAAGTTAAAATAACATTTATTAAATTACCAAGACCAAGACAAGAAAGAATAAAATGTATAAAAAAAACTTATAAATTAAAAAAACATGTTTAGTTTTTGCATTTTTGAATTTTAAGAACATTTAAGAACTTGGTCTAATTTAAAATCAAGCCTGCAAATTTTACTAATTATCAATTTTACTAATTATCTAAATTTATTTGAAAATTTTAATATGACTTATTTTTATCCGAAGTCTCAAAAGGTTAAGTAATATTAGAAAAGCATAAAATGTATGTAATTATTTTTTTTCGGACCGAACCTTTTAATAAGGAAAGTGGTTCGGCTTAGGTTCTGGTCCACAGGGTAAATAGTTTCAAGGGTTCGATTCAGGATCCGGTTCAGGCTGCTTAAAAACCCCAACCGGACCGGTTCGGTGAGGTTCGGTTCAGAACCGGTTTGCAGCCTTGTTTAGAATATTCCCAAAATCAAGATGTGTTTTCTTAATCTAAGAATTTTTTGTTCCCGACGCATTTTTTAGACCAAAAGTCTTAGTTTTGAGACCAAAATCTTGATTTTAGAACTTTTTTTTATAAGTGTAGGGTAGTTGAGAGGAGTGTTGGATCTGGGGCTGGGGGTGGTAGGGCTCCTAGGGCGGCTAGGGGTAGTTGTAGGTGTATTGGCATAGGGCGTGCCATGGTAGCCATGTTAACAAGCAGAAATCATGACAACGTTGATGGCACTTGATGGTTCGACACGGTCTGTTGCCCCCTCACCCCTTACCTCTTACCCTTTACCCCCAACCTACCCCTTTGGTCCTTGCCCCTAGCCAATCCCTTGCGCGCTCAGTTCATTAGGAGACGAATGCCGAAAAACAAAACCAACGAGGCTCGCCAGTTCAGTGTGAAGTGCAGAGACCGGAGACCGGAGACCAGAGACCAGATGCTACCTAAAGTCAGCTTCGTTCTCACTGATTGCACTTATTAGTAGCATTCTACCTGACCTACCATTGCAACGGTATTAGGGGGTCGTCAGGGGGCGTCAGGGGGAGGAATCAAGTCAAGGGGCTGTTGCCAGTTTAAATGTTGAAGCATTACATTTTTAATTTGATGGATCAACAGAATAAACGAATCGTAAGCGAGGCAACATCGAGCATTGAGGTAATTGGGAAATGGATTTGGGTTTGGGTTTTTCGGATGGGGTTTGAGTTTGGGTTTGGGTAACGGTTTCTGTTTGGATTTGCAACTCAGAGTTTTGACACTAGTTGCAGCTAGAAGCTGATTGTCACAGTCACAGTCTGTCATCTGTGTGTGGGGAACAGTAGGTGTCATATTTGCGGAGATTTTTGCCAGGCATTGCAGTTTAGGTGAATGTTGTGGCTTTTTGATATGCATACCCAATACTCAATACTCAAAACCCGACACCCGATACTCGGTAATCGATACACGATGAAAGCTCTTCGAGTTTTTCACAATTCGTGAATTGACTGTGAACTGGTATCGTATTAGCCATTTATTTAATTACACGCAAGAATTCTCTAAGGACAAATTGTTTTATATAAATGATACATGAGTATAATATTGTCTTTTATATTCTTGTACCAAGTCTTAAAAAAATACCACTAGTTCACAATATAAATTAAATAAATATATCTTAAGCAATATTTTCCTGCGATAAATTCAATTGGGAAACTTTTTTTAACGTAAGATAGTTTGTATGGTAAGAATTATATTAATTATATTTATAGCTTACTATCTTTAACAAATAAACATACATTTTTTTAACTTAGATTTTTTGAAAAGTAAGGGACAGTTTTTAAAGCTAATAAACGTACTGACAAATAATTGCAATTGAGAAAAAAAAAATAATTTTTGTAATGAAAATGAACATGTTATACTTTTTAATTATATTTATAGTTTAATATCTTTAACAAATAAAAATAAATTTTTTTAAATTAGATTTTTTGAAAAGTAAGGCAAAGTAAAGTAAAGCTAATAAACGAACTGAAAAATAATTATAATTGAGAAGAGAAATTAATTTTTTAATGAAAATAAACATGTTATGCTTTTTAATTATATGTATAGCTTACTATCTTTAACAAATAAACATACATTTTTTTAACTTAGATTTTTTGAAAAGTAAGGGACAGTTTTTAAAGCTAATAAACGTAATGACAAATATATGCAATTGAGAAAAGAAATTAATTTTTTTAATGAAAATAAACATGTTATGCTTTTTAATTATATGTATAGCTTACTATCTTTAACAAATAAATATACATTTTTTTAACTTAGATTTTTTGAAAACTTAGAGACAGTTTGTAAAGCTTATAAGCAAACTGAAAAATATTTACAATTGAGCAAAGTAAATTATTTTTGTAATGAAAATGAACATGTTAAACTTTTTAATTATATTTATAGTTCAATATCTTTAACTAATAAAAATAAATTTTTTTTTAATTCGATTTTTTGAAAAGTAAGAGACTGTTTTTAAAGCTAATAAACGTACTGAAAAATATTGACAATTGAGCAAAGTAAATTATTTTTGTAATAAAAATGAAGCAAAAGTTCAAACCAAAACCTCGCATTTAAGATACTTGAAATCTCGAACCATCGGTTTTGAATTTTTTTTAAAATTTGAAAGGCTTATAGACATTGTCAAAGCATTTCCCGACTTTAAAAGGAAGAACATGTAAAGAATACGACAGTTGTCAATACGGACTCCATATCACATGTTGTTTAACCTTACGAAATCATTCGTTAAGAGCTTCAAAATCTTTCTGAATTTTGACTACCCTTTGGGTTCCTGGCGCAGGTTTTTGGAGGGATACAAACCACTTAATGGTGGTGCTGCAATCTGCGTATTATCCGCAACTGGAAATTGGTTCAGTAATTTTCATATTGCATCTTAAGCTGGCGCCTGTGAAGTCTCTTTTGGCTTTTTGTTGGCCAGCTTTTCAGAGGCTTTTCTGACAAGAGGGAGGGAAAGAAAATAAAAGAGAGAGAGAGGAAAGAGAGAGAGGGAAGAGAGAGAGATGGCAGCATGGCAGCTGCTTTGATGGTCAGTTAAGCCTGCACCGTTTGGTCGAGCGTTTTCCAACTCGCACCGCCCAAAAGTGGCCATTAATCATGTCATGTAATGCCGCCATAAATCCAACAACAATTTCAGCCGCCCCTTGGCGGCAAGGGATGTCAAAGGGGGTGGTTGGGGTTGGCGTTGGGGTTGGCAAAGGGGCACTTTTCTCATATGGGCCGCTGTGCTGCATTTTATTAAATGGCCAAATGAAAAGTCGCGCTTATTGTCTGCCATGCGTTGCACTGGACAATGCAGAATGGAGAAGCGTCCAGAAGAGTCCTGTGTAGAGAAGCTGGAGTAACCAGAGGAGACAGGGCGGGGCAGTTTGTCGATTGGGGAGGCTTGTTGGGCTTGTTGCATATTTGCGGCGCGCATTAAATTTGGCTGACAACGGCGCATGAAACATGGCCATCAATATGGCCACGTCAATGTGTCTCCGGGTGTGTGTGTGTGTGTGTGTGTGTGCGTGTGTGCGGTGTGTTTGACTGTGGGCGTGCATGCAAACGCAATATGGCGACCGCAATGCTTCGGCATTGCCATTGCCATTGCCGTTGCCAAAAGAGCCGAAAAAAGGCAACCAGGGCAACAAAGCTGCAACACGGCAACACGGCAACACTGGCGGTCCAGCCATAATGCCACAACAACAACAATAACAGCAACAACGGCGACAACAATGGCAGCCAAAAATCAATTGAGTGCTAAAACCAGCAACAACATTAACAACAACAACAACAAGTGACATTGTCGTTAAGACTCAGACTGTAAAATGAAATTGTGACTCGTTTTTAGCCAAAACACTCTTTTGGAGTTTGCTTGCAGCAATTGTTGTTGTTCTGGGCATTACAATTTACAGCTTAAGGCGATAATAAATTTGTCACAAAGTAAGAAAAAAATAAGTGGGATAAACTAAAGTCGAGATCCCAAACATAGAATACCCGTTACTCATTTCAGCATATATAAAAGTACTTTAAAGAAATTACTATCTAATAAAAACTACTGCATACTTTTTGGTGATTTTATTGAAATATTAACTTTATTAATAACTTTGGTTAGCTATTACTACCGTTCTACTTGTCCGATCTTGCTGCGGTTAATTGAGATTATAGATAATATTAATAGAAACCGTTAATAACCATTAAATCTGTATTATCTTAAAAACTGTGGGTGTGGTGGTTTTTCGCGATTTGCGGGGTCGGAAAGGGGCGTGTCAAAAATTTACAAGAAACTTGACCTGCGTAGGCTCTATAGAAATCTGTGTGCCAAAATTGGTATCTCTATCTCTTCTAGTCTCTGAGATATAGGCGCTCACACGCACGGACAGACGGACAGACAGACGGACAGACGGACATGGCTTTATCGCCTCGGCTGTTGATGCGTCCGGACGGATGGACGGACGGACAGACAGACGGACAGACGGAAATGGCTATATCTACTCGGCTGTTGACGCTGATCAAGAATATATAGTATATACTTTATAGGGTCGGAGATGCCTCCTTCTAACTGTTACATACATTTCAACGAACATAATATACCCTTTTATTTATATTTTAAATAACGGGTATAATAAGTGAAAATCAATAAGTGCAAATGCATCAAAATGTTGTCAAAAAAAGTCAATAGAAATAAAGAGTGTACTCCATTCAACATCATTCTTTGACGTTAGGTTCGGTTTATCAACTTGATTGTGAATTCCAGGAAATAAATAAACAAAATAAAGTGTTTCCTAAATAGCAATCATAATAATTAAGTGTTCAAAAATCAAATGAATGGAACCAAAATATTAAAAAAAAGTTTTTCCTAAATATCAATGGTATTTATGAAGTGTTCAAAAATCAATAGAATGTAACCCAATTTCAATGTGCATATAATACGCTCTATATTTTAAATATTTCTATTTTAGCCGTCATTATTGAAATAATGAAAATTAAAATAATTCAAAGTTAGACATTTTTTTCAAGCAAAAATCAAAACAAGGTAAAGTTATATTATAAAACAATTTAACTAAGCAAATTTTTGTTTTTTTAATATATTTTTTGAAACCCATTTTCTGGCTATTATTAAAAAAATCCAAATCATTTAATTATTTCATAAAATTCACAAGCAACATTTTATATGTAGCTGAGGGCCAACTCTTTTGGCTAAATAATGTCTTAATTAAAAAAAGTCTTACATTTTAATAAATATGTTTAAAAGTTATTTTCTAACTATCAATAAAAAAAAAAAAAAATTATTTTATTTGCATTATTATTAGCACTTTGCAAGGGCATATGAGCTTCGATGCGGCTGTTAGCTTGGCCCAATTGTCTGGAATGAACTGTGGGCACTGTCAGATCAGGTTGCCCCCCTTTTCCAGCCCCTCTCCCCCGTCTGTCTCTTCTGGTGTTGTTGCTGTTGAGTGACAGGCAGCGGCTAATGCACTTTTGCAACCGCAGCAACGTCGGCAACTTGAAGCCGTCAAATAAATTGTCGAAAAATGCAACGCCAAAGTTGATGATGAGGGGAGTAGAGGGGAGAGGTTAGCTCTATAAGAGGGGGTTGTAACACAATCGCGATGGCCAGATTGCAGGGCAAACTTTTTATGGCCCACTCGTCGTATGCGCAATACGCGCACGCTGAGCTGCAAGCCAAACAAAAACAAGAACAAAAAGAAAGCACTGTAACGGCGAATGAATGTCACTGCGAACACGAAGCGACATGTGCACTTTATGGCGGCCAAGCGATGGACGCTATTGCCACAAAGAGTACCCCACAGGAGATGGGGGCTGCAGGGGGGTGGTTGAGGGTAGAAGGGGTTGGTTGGCAACTGTTACGAGCCATGAAGCGACAAAATCAAATTGCGTTGCAACTGATTGCGCATTGGGAGGTCAGGGAGGGGTAGTGAGGGGGTCTGATTGCTGCCTGCTGGGGAGTAAGGGTAGAAGGGGGATGACGGAAGGCAGCGGCCTGTCAGGCACGGCGGCAGCTGTCACTTGGACAGTTGTACGAGGAGCGCGTCGAGAAAAAGGCACAAAACAAACGAGTGAAATGAAGCAACACTAACAACAAACAGCCACAACAACAACAACAGGAGTCGCGACACAACAACATGGCGGCTGGCAGTAAGGGAAAGCGGCTGCAGCTTGGGGGTTGGGGGTTGGGGGTTGGGGTCAGTCAGCGTGCAGTTGCAATTTGGCAGACAAGCAAATGCCTTTTTTTTTTTTGTTCGGTCTTATTTTTTTTTGTATTGGGGTCTGTGACTCGACAAAAATGCAACAGCAACAACAAGGAGCAGGTGCAGTGGAAGGGGGGATGGGAGAGTGGAACAGTTACAGACTGACTTTGAGTTTGGTCAGTCAGCTGGCAAATCAAGGCAAATTATAGCCAAACACATGAGGCATTCATCCCCATTTGCTGTTGCTAATTGTTAACCTAACACGTGAGGACCGCAGACGACGACGGACGTGTATCTCAGGAAATAGAAGCGAAAGGAACGGAACCAAACCAAACCAAACCATACCGAACCGAACCGAAACATTAATGATCATCCAAGTAAGTGACAAATGCAAACTTTTCAAATGTGCAACTTCTCTTACCGCTGTCATCCACAACAACAACAACAACCTTGCAACCTGCATATCGAGTAACAAACTTGTGGCATATGCAAAGTGTGGTAAATAACTTTAAATGTCCATCAACACACGCGGCGTATGCGCAATCTGATTGCAGGCTTAACATGCTTAGCTCTCAGCTTAATGTTAAACTCTCGGTTGCCGACCAAGCAAAAAAAAAATTAATAGCCAACTTTTTTATACACCCAGTCATTGCAAATAATATAAATTAAATATCAATATAAATTTAATAGAAGATTGATGTGTGTAGCTGAAGAATTAAAGTATTTAATGTGAGAGCTCAAATATAGCTCTTATAAAGAAGCTGTCGATATATGTAAAAAAAATTAAATTTAAATGATTAAGATAATTTTTATTTTAATTTGACTAACAAACTGAGCATGGAGCTTATGTAAAGCGTTTAGTAATTTTATAGAAATAAGTATAGCATCAAATATATTAAAACATGTGTTAATGGAATTAGTTTTAAAGTGACAATGGGGGATATAATTAGTAAAAAACATGTATGAAATTAATACATAGAAAGAAAGAGAGTGGAGTAACGGGAATTCATTATTTAAAATATGTGAAGAAACTCGTTCAGGAAGAAAATTATATGTGGTTAGGATATTTCAATCCTTAAATTGGGCATCAAAGTCAAGTGACTTTGGATATTACTTTAATAAAATGACCAAGAAGGACATTATATAGTAAGTAGGAATAGAATAAAGTGACTGAGTACGAATTGTATCAATTCTGAAATGGGAACTTGAGTGGAAAAAAACGTGATTTTTAAATAATACAAATGATATAATAAAAATTAACTAAGAAGAGTATGAGCATTATGAAATATGATAATTATAGTAATAATTAAAGGATATGCTAAAGCATATTTTTAAATAATTCAAATGATATAATAAAAAGTAACTAAATAGAGCATGAGCATTATGAAATATGATAATTATAGTGATAATTAAAGGATATGCTAAAGCATAAGAAATAAACGATTAATTTCGTATATTACAAACAAGGTTGCAAACTGGTTCTGAACCGAACCGGTTTGGTTCGGGGTTTTAAGCAGCCTGAACCGGATCATGAACCGAACCTTTGAAATTATTTACTTTGCGAACCCGAACCTAAGCCGAACCACTTTCCATAATAAAAGGTTCGGCTCGAAAGAAAATAATAACATAAATTTTATGGTTTTCTAATATTACGCAAAGATTTGAGACTTCGGATCAAAATAAGCCATATTTAAATCTTCAAATAAATTTAAATTAACAGTAAAATTTGATTTCTATAAAAAAAATTATATATATTATAGTTCAAAATTTAGAAAAAAATTATATAAAAATATAAAAAAATAAAATTATTTTTTTTTTTTAAATTGAACCAACGTTCGAACCCAACCCTTGGGTTCAGGGGGTATATAAACCAATTCGCGAACCGAACCGATGTCTTGCTTTATGGTTCGAACCGCCGAACCGAACCTTTAAAATTTATTTTGGAGGTTTGCAGCCTTGATTAAAAATAATTATTGAAATTCAAGTTTGAGAGTGGCAATTGGAGATGGACCAATTAACAATTACCTGCATTTAAGTTAAAGTGTAAGTTGGTTTTAACTAAAAACAGGCTTACATATTTGCAGTTGAGTGAGTTGAGTTTTGTTTGAGAATTTCGAGCTGGCAACTAATACTAATATTAATTAAGGGTTTAATGCATTGCACTGAACTGGTCCCAGCTTGACCGCAGCTTGAGAAGCTGCTTTGCTATTGGCAAATAATAAACAAGTCTGCACACACACACACACACACACACACACACACCCACAATGTCACAGCCGTAGTCACAGTCAGCCGAGGCTAGCCACAGACAAACTTCACTTGCAGTTGCAGTTTACAGTTTGCATAGCTGGCGGCTGTGGCTGCGTGGGGCGCAGGGGCGGAGGGGCAGAGGGGGTGGTTATGCCCCCCTGTCCGTTGCCTACTCATGTCAGCTTAGCAGCGCCATTTCAGCATTGTGTTTGTCCGTCCGTCGGTCTGTTCCACTGTTGTTTGTCCTCTTTGTCCGTCTGCATGGATTATTTGCGCGAGTGAATATTAAATTTGAACCGCAACTGAACGAGCCGAGCCGCCAGCAACAGCAACAGCAACAGTAGCAGAAAGGGGTTTATTTTTTTTCGGTGGAGTGGGGGGGGGTGGTACAGAGGGGGGTACAGAGGGTGCCCACGATGATGCCCTCGCCTGGCACGCAAGTTAACTTCCGCTCTTGCGGGCAGAGAGAGCAAGAGAGAGCGATAGAGCGAGAGAGAGAGGAGATTCTGTATTGGGCATTGCATCAGCATAAAGTCCAATTATTTGTCAGTGGGGTTGCCATGGGTGGAGTGGAAAGGGGGCGGGGGCAGCATGTTTGGTTTTACAATTGTTTTTTGCTGCCGTTATTTGGTAGCTGCTAATGTAGTGGCGTTGTTTGGCGGTTTCGGCCAGACAGACAGGGTTACAGATTTCTCTTTTTTCCTTTCGTTTTCTCGACTGTCCGATATTTGACCTTTTGTTTAATTTTTCAATAAATGCAAATTTGCAACTCATAAGTCAAAAGTCGAACATGAAAGGCAAAGAAAACTTAAATACGTTGTCATCTGCATGCTATACATATTTATTTATTTTTTTCTTTATTAAAATTATAATTAAAGCAAATATTTCAAATAAAATATATAAAATTATTAATTTATATTATTTAATGGGTAGTCAATTTTTTTTGCTACGATTTTAATTAAATATTGTTGGAAATGCATGTTTCATTATATTTATATATATTATTAGATATATTTTTTAATATCAAATTAAAATGCACTTGAATATTTGTTTTGTTGTATTTTTGTTGTTGTATTAATTATATTTTTTATTTATTTAATAATAAATTAATGCAATTAAACTCACTGATAAGATGATTTTGAAATAATATACACTGAAAGAAGGAAACATAGTACGTAGTAAAGTCAAAGTTGAAATAAATTCGATTTTTGAGCAACTTTAAATTGTCTAAATATGACAATTGATAAATGCGGAATATTTAAAGAAATACACTGACTCACAGCTTATTTGACCCACTAAACTTACACATGTGTAATACTCATTTTTATTGTTTAATTTGGACAAACCATAAATACCAAAAAGACAAAGAAAATATTTAGCAGAAGTTTTAATGCTTAAACAAATCTACGTTTAAATTTAATTTACTTCTCATAAACAGATAAATTTCTTTAACATGTGAAATCTCTAATTTGTTAAAATTCGTGTCACATATTAATTAGTAGAAATATTTTAATAAATCACCAAATTTAATTAAATTAGTATAATTTATTTATGTACGACTAAAAGCAGTCTGCAAAGAAAAAATTACCAAGTATAAAAATTAAGTTAAAGATTAAAAATAAAAATAAAATTAAGTATAAATTTAAATATAAAGTTTTAGTTGCGTAATTTGCAATTTAAAAGTGTAGTATTTTTTTTTTTTTTTTTTTGAAATGTATAATTATGTATAACTTTGTACATTTTAATCAATTTCATTTTAGTCCAAGGTAAAGCAAATTTGCACATGTGTGTGTGTGTGTGTGTGTGTGTGTGTGTGTGTGTACATATCCCTTGGCTATTTACTTGAAAACGCAAAATTCATATTAATATGCTTTTTGTATGGTATCGCATATTGCGGCAGAGGCAAAACTTATAAATATTTATGTATATCCGGGTTGGGCGAAATGTTTTCGGGGTGTCGATTTAGGGTGAAAGAACAGCAGCATTAACAACTATATCGAGTGGTAGATACACAAACACACACACACACACACACATATATATACTATATATCGTGACTTACTTGTGTACTCAAATTTGGTAGTCACATGCGAGAATGTATGTAAAACATATTCAAGTGAGACAACAAACGCATCGGAGTCGTCCTTCCTGAACGTCCTCTTCCTCCTGCTCCTGCTGCTCCTGCTCCTGCTGGCAGTTTCGCGACCAAAGTAAATAAAAGCTGGCCTCACTCGCTACTGTTATCTTTTTTGGAAAATCGCTAACAATAAATAATTTATGTGCAGCGCAAATGATAATGAAAAACCACCCTGTGCATGGCCAATGGGTCGACTGATGCGACTGCTTCTCAGTGCCCAGTCTCTGTGATATGCTACCCCTGCTACCACCCCCTCCTCTTTCCCCCCATCCCTTGTCCTTGCCGGGGTTGCATCAGTCGGTCGCGTTTTTCGCATTTTCGAAATGGACTGTTTAAGGCGATTTTCCCAGGGCGGCGACGGCCAGTTGAGTGGCATTGAAATCAAAATCCAAATCGTACAACCACTTCAAACAGCAACGGCATTAGAGAGGGATGCACGGCACGGGGTTTGGGGGATGGGGAACACTATGCCGGATAACATTATCAGGCATATGCAGACAGCCAGGCAAGCAATGACTACAAACGTCGCACTTATGATGAATTTTTCCGCTTTCCATTGCCTCCCCCCCCCTACCTCCCACCACCCCTTGAGGCGGGCATTAGATAACCAAACAATGGCGGCAGGACACAGGACACAGGACACAGGCCAAAGATACAAAGATACTTGAACGCGACGCGGTTCGACTCGGTTGCGGCAAATGCAAAAACAGTTGCCGAATGTAAACCAAACCGTCCAAAGGGGGAAGAGTCAGAGCCAAAACGGAGACTGGGTAACTATACTGAGAGTGTTCTGAGTGCTATCATTAAAATGCGAAAGGCGATACGAAGAAGAGAGAAGAGCAGAAGAGAGGAGAGTCGATGCGGCAGCCATTGCCGGAATATATGTCAAGGCTTCGACTTTATAGTAGATGCTGAGCTCTGGCTAAGCTCTATTATAATACGAGAAGGGATGCAAACACATGCAGACAAGGTTAACATTTTCTGGAAAATTTAATTATATATAATTTACCTAAAAAATGAACTAAAACCGATAATGCCGCAGCTGAATTTAATGTCTGAATATAAGGAATTATTAAAGTAACATAAAAAGAAAATGTCTCATTATTTAATATTTTGTCGCACTGGATTTTCATTTTATCCTAACTTTTGTCTATAATAAACTTAAAATTAAATAAATTATATTTCTAAATCGTTGCTATAGTCATTATATTTATGGCAATATATAATACTTAAAAACAAGGCTGCAAACCGGTTCTGAACCAAACCTCGTTGAATCGGTCGAGTTCGGGTTTTTCAGCAATTCGAACCGGACCATGAACCGAACATTTGATGTTATATGCTTTGTGAACCGAACCCATTTCTTAAATAAAACGTTCGGTTTCAAAAAAAAAAAATAATTACATTCTTTTCAATTCAAGTGTACTTAAATTGTACCTTAACATAAAAATCATAAAATAATAAGTCATCTTAAAATTAATTTACACTAATTACGCAAAAAATATCTTTTTTTTTAAATAAACTTCGTTTTTAAAATCAAGAAAAATTATAAACAATAAAACTAATTACACAAATAATATCTTTTTTTTTTAATTTACTTCGTTTTAAAAATCAAGAAAAATTATATACACATTTTTCCACATAATTAAACCTTGAGTTTATTAGGTATACAAACCGGTTAGCGAACCGAACCTTAGTCTTGCTCTATGGTTCGAACCATCGAAGCGAACCTCTACTTACTTTTTGGTGTCTTGTAGCCTTGCTTAAAAATAGAACTTGGATAATTAAAAATTTGTAGTGCCATAAAAATATTACAGTCGTCTATCTCTTAATGTTTTGTACCGTCGTTTATTATATATATAGTTATATAACTATTTTATATCATTTTGTCAGTCAATTGTGCAGCTGTTTATTTAACCACTGAGTGTATTACGAGTTTTGTTATTATTGTTCAAGGCAATCGGTAAGCGGTTGAAGCCAGAACTTTGTGTTTTATTATTATACTTGCTATATTGAGGTGCTAACAACAATAATAAATGCAACAACAACAATAACAAATGTTACACAATTGTCTGGCCAAACAATTGGCACAACTACGAGTTGAAAGGGTAGTTGGAGGGGTAATATGAGGGGTTATTTGAGGGGGTGTGTGTGGTAGGTGCTATAAAGTGATCGCTTTTGCAAGGCGCCTGTCAATTTTTCCAATCATCAAGCCTAATGAAAATTCTAGTGCAACAACAAATGTAACAGCAACAAGAACGAAATGCAACAAAAACGATAATAAATGAATGGCAAAAAAAACAAAAAAAACGTTGGCAGCAATGGGGCCATAAAATTCTGACAATTTTCTGACAGCAAACATGCCAACACTCAAAAATCATAGCATACTTTTTTGGGCGGGCGCAATTGTCGGTTGCCACAGTGGCAGAGAGAGTGGGGCGAGAGGAGGGGAAAAGTGGAAAAGGGGGGAAGTGATGGCTGTTTTGGTAGCTTGATGTGTATTGGGAGTTGGAGTTGGAGTTGCGGTGTGGCATGTTAAATATACGTCACAGCTAAAACGAGCACATGTCTAGCGCCAAAAGTTTCAAGGATATAACCAACGCCAACGGCAACAATAGCAACAACAACAACAATAGCAACAACAATAGCAACAACAACAAAAACACACGTTAAGTTGTTGCCAGCAGCGAAAATTAGCCAGTGGCATAAAGGGGTTGCCGGCCACTCAGCCACTCAGCCAGTTATCCTTGCTGGATCCTTGCTGGGGCGGTCTCGGCTCATATTTCAAACGTGGACAGGACAGCACAGCACAGGACAGGAGAGGACAGGACATTTTACTGGCACGACGACGACGACACTTATTGTTATTAGCACATCGAGCTAAGCTGTGTGCTCCATTCGCCATTGTCCATTGTCCTTGCGCGTCCTGTCGCCCGACGCTCTCTTGGTTACCAGAAACGTGTTAACCTTTTGGCGCGCGTACATTTCAAAAGCCAATTACATGCGCTCTTAAGCGTGTAAAGTTTTGTAATATGATTTGTGTTGGCCGCTTCTGAGGGCTCCAATGTCCTGCTCTCTCCTGCTATCCACCTGTCCTGCCATTTTTATGAGCACTTCCTGCCACAGAGTATGTAAAATTTTTATTTAATGTGGCACACACACACAAACACACACACACGCATACAGCTTAAAATAAAGGTAGACATTTATTCAGCTACAGCTTGGGGATTTTACTGCAGTTCCTTTGTCCTTAAGAATGTGTTCACTTATAGATAGTTCAAGTTATAATTTGTCCAACTTATGTTCTTGAATGTCCAGAACTATGGTTACCAAACTCAAGTGCTTTGAATTACTGATGTATATCCAAGTGATGAAAAAGAATCGAGTTGTCTATCAATGGGTAAATAACACATCTACTTACAAATTTCAAGTATTGCCAAATCACTTTTTACTAAAAAATTGTCAAAAGAAAATATGGAAAATATGGACAGTGAGGAAATGAAAATGAAAATTGATGTAATATTAAAATAAAGGCCAAATAATGATCAAATTAATATTCCGCAAGGAAATCGGCTAAATTTTAATATTGTTATGACAGTTTGAAGTTATCGAAAAAGCTGCTATGGGAGTGTATAGAAAAATTGGACAGTGATGGAAAGGTATGGAAAAAATGGACAGTGACAGAAAAAATTTTAATTTTTCAAATTTGATGCAGAATGCAAATAGGGACAAAATAATGATATAATTGACTTTCCGCAAGGTAATCGGTTAAATTTTGATAAAGTTATGACAGTTTGAGGTTGTCGAAAAAGCTGCTATGGGAGTGTATGGAAAAATTTGGCCGTGATGGAAAGGTGTGCTAAAAATTGACAGTGGTAGAAAAAATTGGTATTTTCCAAATTTGATGCAGAATAAAAAAAGAGACAAAATAATGATAAAATAGACTTTCCGCAAGCAAATCGGTTAAATTTTGAGAAAGTTATAGCAGGTTGAAATTTTTGAAAAAGTGTCAAGGGGATAGTATAAAAAAGTCGACAGTAAGGGAAAAGAATTCGAATTCTCCAAATATGATGTAAAAAGAAAATAGGGACAAAATAATAATAAAATTGAATTTTTACAAGGAAATCGGTTAAGTTTTAAAAACTTTTAAAAGGTTTTAGTTTTTGAAAAAGTGTCAAGGGGAAAGTATAAAAATGTCGACAGCAAGGGAAAAGAATTCGAATGCAGAATGAAAATAGGGATAAAATAATGTTAAAATTGACCTTCAGCAAGGTAATCGGTTAAGTTTTGAAAAAGTTATAGCGGGTTGAAGTTTTTGAAAATGTGTCAAGGGGATAGTATGATGAAAATGAGCAGAGAGGGAAAAAAAATTTAATATCCAATTTTGATCCAGTACGTCAGGATTTTTCCCTAGCCTCAAAAAAAGTGCTTAACAAAAATGCGCGCCATGATTTTCGAGGTTTGGAAAAAACCTTCACGTGCAGGAGCAAAGTGGAGTTCAGATTCGGATAGTCAAAATAAAATAAGGTAGGGGCAGTCTGATCTCCTAACCCTGTCACATATTTTTTATTGGTTTAATTTTGTGTAATTGAATAACTTGATGTATAATAAAATTGCAAAAGGTATATTTCACTTAATTAAATATAATTAATAGATCATAGATCTGAGTTGAAATAAAAATATATATCTACAAAATTTGAGTAGCTTTTGTGGTTTTAGAAACTAATTAAAATAAGCAACAATAGTAGGTATAAAATGTAGCTAATATTATTTACAACAGTTTGTTAGCTGCAGTTACAGGATTCAATGGACCTGCTTTTGGTTGTGAGGTGGTGTACAGTATAAAGGTTGTCCAGTAGGCGTAGGCATTGCATTCTCAGCGATTGAGTTGTGTCACAATTTTGAGATATTTTTTTAGTTTTTTTGCTCTCAGTTATATTTCATCGGCATACAGATCGGGTTACAAGCACGCTTCAAACTTTTAGAAATTCGCTTGGCGCTCGCAAAACTTTTCTGTTTCGGTCTAAAAATTCAAAACGCCCACAAAAAAAAAAAAAGGAAAAAAGAAATGGCGTCGAACAACAACAACAATAACAACAGCAACAATAGCAATTGTAATAGTAACAGCAACAGCAGCAGCAGCAACATGAACAACAGCAACAACAGCTACAATAACAGGAACAATATTAGCAACAGAAGGAGCAACATGTTGAGCAACAATTTGAACAATTTAAACAACAACTTGAGCAACTTAAACATGAGCAACTTTCTGTTGAATCGTCGCCGTCGCCGCCAAAGACAATATATATTCGAATATATGCGAGGCATGGAGATGTCGATTCCAATGCCGATGACGATGCCGATAACGATGCCGATGACGATGCCGATGACGATGCCGATGACGATGCCGATAACGATGCCGATGACGATGCCGATGATGTTGCCGATGGTGATGCCGACGATGGTGACGACGACGACGACGACGATGACAATGACGAGGATGAGGCCACCAATACCAATGCCAATGGGATATGCACGGCGACGGCAGCTGGGCGGCGGCTGGGGCGCCATGGGGAACGAGGGGCAGGCGGGGGATGTGGGCATCATTGGCGATAATAATCATGTGGTGGGCATACCCACGGTGGCTGCCGCCAACCAAATGGCCCACATGGGCGGCGGCGATGCGGAGCTTATGTTTGAGGCGCCACTGGCGCCGCAGCATCGAGGCGCCGGCGATGGTGTCCAGGGGCAGGCCGGACAGCCAGAGCCACAGCCAGAGCCGGAGCAAGTGATCCAGCCACCGCGACGAGAGACACTCGAGCAGCGACGCGAGCGGAGCGTGCAACAAATCCTGCGACTCTGTGACTTCATACAACAGCAGCTGGCAACAATTACCGCCCAGATCGATGCCTATGAGCGGAAGCTGGCACAGCATAATGCACAGTCCCCGTCGCCCCCCGAGCCCGACGGCGATGTCATATAGAACAGCGGCTATATATATAGCAACAGCAGCAGCTCTTGAATCGAAGAATGATAATGGAAATGTTTATAACTATGATAATGATATTGGATATGAAAAGAGTTGTAGCTCTGTTGCTGATGCTAAGTACTCGGATTTCGAACTCGAACTCGAGCTCGAATTCGAACTCGTTCTCGGCATCCTTATACGCACTAAATTCGCTTATTGTTGGCGTGTTTCATTTTGTTTGCACATTTTAATCAATCATTTTTCTCTTAATCCAAATTCGCCTTCGAGTGCACGTGTTATCGTTGGACGCACAAATGAAGCAAGTAAAATGTATGCGCTCCAAGAATCCATTGACTTTTCCTTCCTTACTCGTAGTTAGCTCCTACACTGAGAGAACAAATACCGTACTACAATTAGCTTTAAATGACCTTAAACTAAGTATTTCATATACTTGAAATTCACACTTGATTTGAGTATAAGTTACTTGAACTGAGCTTTGCAATTTTCTAATCAAGTTCTTAGCATAAGAGTAGGAATTCTTGAATCAAGTAAGAGCAGAGATTTACCTAAAATTTGTATAAAAATCGAACGAACAAGCTCGTGAATAAATAAATCAAGATTTTTCATATCTTAACATATATTTAATATATCTTTGTCGCTTGCTTAGAATTCCTAAATCATTTTTTTTTACTTGTATTCGTTGGTTAATATTTGTAGTCAATCTTCACTTACTTTTTCACTAATTAACCCACTCTAAAGATTTTGATTACTTTATGAAGCTCCCACGATTTTTATCTCTCCCTGAGATTTTTATAAGTCAAGTATCATGTTCTTAATTTAAAATGTATTTCTTTTATTTTACAAAATTTAAAAAACTGACACTACATTTGATTTAAATTGTACCTGAATTTTGTACTTAATTGCTTCAAGCTTTTAAGAGAATTTAACTGCAGCTAATGTTTATAAATTTGGTGCTTCTACACTGAAAAAAAGACCAACTTCTAAAATCAAGAACATTCATATTTCATATTTTGTTTTTCAAATAAGATTATTTAAAGCCCAAATTACTAAAATTGAGATTATAAATCTAAAAAATCTTAAAATCTTAATATACGAATAAAAATCTTAAATTGTTAGAAAAGTATATTTATGTACTATTTCGGATCAAGAAAATAATGGACCTGTGGCGCTCTGGTTAGAGAGGCCGCTTGTGAAGCAGTGGGCGGCGGTTCGAATCCCACTCCTAACAAATTAAAATAACATTAAAATAATTAAACCAAAATCTTGATTTTAGAACATTTTTTTTATCAGTGTAGCTCTTACTATCTCTGAAGTCCTTCAGTTTATACAGACAAACCGATTTGACTCTATCGATTCGGGAATATATATACACTATGGGATCTGTTACGTAATATTGCTTAATATTTGTGTAATATTTATATTATGGTTTCCTCAAGATAACCATATTTTAATATGAAAACAACAAATTTCTTAATAGTTTCAAAGTATTCTTGTTTTTCAGCAGACTTATGAAAACATTTGTTAAATGGTTTTCTAGTTGAGATTGTCGTGTGAATTAATTTAAGCTGTTTGGGGTATATAGTATTTACTTGCAACCTTTTTCTCCACCCGCTCTAAGGGTTGCTGGGGGGAAGGGGAAGGGGTTGTCAGGTTCGTTCACTTACTTGAAAACCTTGGTGTCTCCGGTTCGAAGTGAATTTCATGGGAGTTGCCGACTTGTTTACAAATGCATCGCTCATCCAGACTTCTTGCCAATGTTGGCAATGCCTGCTGTAATTGTAAACCCCAATATACACACCCACACACACACACAAACAAACACAAACACCCGAAGCCATTCAGCTTGTTGTGTTTATTTCGTGCAAAATGCTCAAAAATTTCAAGAGTGCTAAAGAAATGACATGCAAATTAGTTTTGTTCAAATGACTGACAAGTTGTAAAAGCGCACGGAGCTGTGGAAAGGGCAAGGAAAGGGGAAAGGGGAAAGGGAAATGGAAAGGGCCAAAGACGGGAGAAAGGGGCAGGATAGAAAACGGCAGCAGTGAAATTTCCAATGAAATGCAAAGGGTTGTGTGTGTGTGTATGAGTGTGTGTGTGTGTATATTAGAGATGCCGACGCTTTGGTAGGTTAGGTGCGGAGCCATAAAGCATATAGTAAACCCGGAGAACCGTTTGCTTTGGCCACACAATGCGAAGTGCATAAATAAACAAATTGTTGGCCGCGGCAAAAAGGATATTTTATGATTGTCGCTCACTCCTTTTAACTCCTTCTGCTGCCGCTTTTGACATTGAACAGCCGAATGGGAATGGGAATGGGTATGAGTATATGTAGAATTAGGGCCATAAACATCTGACCCGGTTAACATATTGTTAGCTGACCAAAACCAAGCGACCGCTGCACAATGTTTAATGCAAGGACTCAGACTCGGACTCGAACTCGACTCACAACTCAATCCTTTGCCAGCGAGCTACCTGCTGACCTTTCGGGTCAGCGGTTGTTTTGGCTCATTGTTGTTAACCCGCTCGATCGGCTGGCTTCCTTCCAGATCCTGGGCTAACGCCTCGCAGCTGGCGAGCGTTTAATTAGCTGCAAATTGTAGATTTTCGCTTGATGCTATTTACTTTGCCCGCCACGCCCACGGACAACATTAAAGCCGCCCACCGACTCTCAGCTCGGTTCGGTTCGGTTCGGCTCGGCTCCATGTGCCGATGCGTTGCTCTTTGACCCGCGCTCCTGCCAAATATTTGACAATTTAATTAGTCTAAAATTGGGATTATCTCGGCCATCTCATGTGTGCGCGTGTGTGTGTGTGTGCGTGTGTGTGTGAGTCAAAAGGATATGCCATGTCGTCCTTGGACATGTGCTGCTGCAGCTTGTGGTCGCCGTTGCCGCATCATCAGCGATAGCTTTTGATCCTTTGATCCTATTGGGGCTTAAGTTCCCCTACCCCTACCTCCACCCCACTCTCCTCTCCCCTTACTTTGAGCTAGCTTGATGGCGTTGGGGGTGCGAGGGGAGCTGCAAATTTTTAATTAAAACACGCTCTTTTGCCTCAAGTCCTGTGCCCTTTGACCTATGACTTTGCTTTCTTTTTACGCTGCCCGCTGCCCGCAACCCGAAACGTCCAACGGCGTGGCCAAATTTTAATTAGCTTAGTTTTGGGCCACAGTCCAAGCAGCCAAATCCTTTGACAACGGCCAAAACACGAACGCCACATGTAGCGCTGTTATTAACAACACCAAAACACACCAACACACACACACATGTGTGTGTAACATACCCACACACTCATTTCCCCCCTGTGGATAATTCTAACTCCCGCATACTCATTCTCATTCACATTCTCTACACCTCCAACTTTATTTTCATCCGCTTACACGCAGTGCGGTGGCAATCAAATAAACTTCCAAAGAAGCTGGCGGTTCAGTGGTTCAGTGGTGAGGTGGTTCAGTGGTGCGGTGGTTCAGTGGTGCGGTGGTGCGGTGGTTGGCTGCCTGCTGATTGTCTGCGACGCTTTTGGATGCGCTCCAAACAATTGTTGCAACGTGCTAGAAACAAAATCCAATAATTGAAAATCGGATTTCATTGAATCAAGTGACAAGAGTGCATAACTTCACACACACACACACACACACACAGCATGCAAAACGCATTAGAAAAACAATAAGAAGAGAGACGAAAACAACCGTGACAATGTCCAGGACGAGGCAATGTGACAAAATGCCAACATCCGCACAGCAAACTACTCAAAATTAACACAAAAATGCAAAAGCATAAAAAAAAACAACTACAAATCAAAACGCCAGCTCAATAGACGAACTGTGAATACCCTACACAAAACAAAACTGAAAGTGAAAGCAAAAGTAATAGATTTTTACTTATTTTAGAAATAATTCTATATTGATTTGCTATAAAATAAGCTACAAATAGTTGAATTTAATACAATCATTTAATTTTTATTTTTTTTTATTTATAAGTGTTTGTTCATAAGTGCAAGTAATACTTGTTATTTGTAAATAATAAATACTTATAACAAATTAATGTAATTTGTTTTAATATTCAGATAAAAATATTTCAGTTAACTTTGCAAAATTATCATTTTAAAGAAAAATATAAAAATGTATGTGAATGTTAAAGTGAACAAGTTCTGCTTTAAAAAGATTTCTTAAATGTTCAATATACATTTTGGCAGTTACCCGAACTTTTTAACTTAGATCTTATTATAATTTTTATTACTTTACTCATAAAATAATCATTATTTTGGAGCAAAAAAATAAAGCTATCGAAATAATCTTTATTATTAAGCAAAAAAAATAATACTCATAGCATAATAATTATTTCTTGAGTTTAAATTTTTTAAATCAAAAATAAAACACAAGGTGTTATTTTGACTTTTATATAAGGAATATAAGGACAAAATTTATATACATTCCTAGTCAGTAAACCATTTTTAAATAAAAAAAAAATTCAAAAGTTTTTTCAAATTATATTTCCAATAATACAATTATTTCATTTTAATTTTTAACTTTTTAACAAAGTCAAAATAACACCTTGAGTTTTATTTTTGATTCAGAAAGAAATAAAACTCAAGATATAATAATAATTCCATGAGTTTTATTTTTTTGATCAAAAATAATTACTTTTACTGAGTTTAATTTTTTGCTCAAAAGTAATCTTAAGTAAAATAATAAAACTCATAGAATAACGATTATTACTTGAGTTTTATAACAAAATTTATAATGATTACAGTCCCTGTATTCTACATATTGCTTTAATAAAGTCTAATTCTCTTAATAAATAACAGAAAAAAACAAAGTTCTTTTTTTTTTATGAATTTAATTTATTTGTAGTTCGGCTTAATGCAACTTTTGAGGGCGCTACGAAAATTTTCGTCACTTGGTCATTTATTAAAATATGAATATTATTATTCCGTACTTAATTTTGCTTTGAATCCATTTCCATGTCTTTCTTTATTTTTGATTTTGCTCTACAATCCTGTCTTGCTGAATAGTTGTACAATTGTAGAGCACTCGAAATACAGTTCAACTGTCATTTTCGAGCTTCTCTCCTCTATCAGCTCGCTGTCAGCCACGCAATTTTCCCCTCCCGCTGCCCCCATCTCCTTTTTTGTTGCATGTTGCACGTACAACGCAACGGAAGCGCATGGCATCGAACATCAAACAACAACATGACCAACAACAACAACAAACAAACAAATTTCAATTCGTTCACGCCGTTGCAGTTGTTGTTGTTGTTGTTGTTGTTGTTGTTGTTGTTGTTGTTGTTGTTATGGAATGCCAAAAAATTAAGAAGAACAAAATGTGGCAATGGGCAGGCATAAAGGATGCACAAGGACGATAAGCGGTGAGTGCCGTCAAAAAGGTTTTTATCCTTTTCTTTTCTTTCGTTTTAATTTTTTTTAATTTTATTTGTATTTTTTGCATGCTGCATGTTTTCTAAACAACCCAAACAACAACAACAACAACAACGAACAACAGCAATATAAAAACAACGACTGCAGTTTTTGCTATTGCAATCTAAACCGTAATCCAATAAAATCGAGTCTGTAGGAATGCCGTACATAGCTCCCCAGACAGCGTTCACTCCTCCCCCTTTCCACCCTCTCCCTCTGTCGCTATGCAGCGCCCTCTAGCGAGACACCGACACACAAAAAGATTTGACAGTTCATGCAGGACGAGAACTGGTGTACTAAAGGGTAGCGGATAGGGGGTGAGGACGGCAGGATGCAGATTGCAGGACACGCAGTTCAAGCAGCAAAAATCGACGCGACGGCAACCAAAAACAGTTACCAGAAATCCGTTACAATGCGCCCGGGAAACCCATGGAAGCCCCATCACCAATATGAATAGATAGCACCAGGCCAAGTCAATTGTATAGGCGCCAGAGAGAGAGGGAGGGAGGGGAATTGTGTTAAAAGGGAGAGAATCTGGAACTCAACCCTCAATTCTCGGCCTAAAGTGCTGAAAGGCAAAACGAGCAAATTTCCAGATGCTGCTAGGCAGAATTGTTGCGAAATTGCTATTTGCACTCAATAACGCACACACACCAACACACACCAATACACACACACACACATTCAGGAGCACCCATTCCGGTTAAGCCCGCAACCAGAACCGTTCTGGCCACAAGCACTGACCCAACTATATCGGATACCCGCAAAAAAAATTTCTATATGGAGCGAGAAAATGCGCGAAGTGAAGGCGAAAAGGGAAAGAAGAGGAAGAAGGAGAGTGAGAGGGAATTGCAGGCTGGTCAGTTGGACAATTGCAGCATGTTGCAGAAAACAGAAGCTACTGCTGTTGCCAGAAACAACAAAAAACAACAAACCAGACAAAATTTGCACCATAAAGCAAAAAAAAGTACAAGCAAAAATCTAAAAAAAAAAAAAAAAACATAAAAGAAGAAATTCACAAAAAAATAGAAAAAGAATTTGAACGGCTGACAAAGCGCAATACTTGCCAAAGGCAAAGGCAAAGGGGAGAAAGTGTTGCAGGGGGTGGTGAAGTAAACGGGTAGTATGTTCCAATGCAGTTGAAGCAGTCGACGCACAATGGCAGAAATTAACAAATTTTTCCAATGTAAATTGACTCCAAAATTGTTTTGTATTCAATGACTTATTTTTAAAATAGTAATTTCAAGATGATCTCTATATTCGCAGTAATTCAATATGTTGCATCTAAATATTTGAAAGATTAAAGTATGAATTTCTTGTTTTTTCAAATTTGTTGTGTTAATTTAAAAAAATCAAATTATTATTATATTAAATTGAAAATAAATGTAATTAAACAAATTTTTTGAAATAAGTTTGAAAAAAATTTACATTATTAATTTTGCTACGCAAAATCAGTTAAATTGACCAGTGTGCGACGGTCAGTGGATTGCTCTTCACTCCGTTTATTTTTGCTCTTTGCACTTTGCTCTGCATTGATAAGGCAACAAGACAGATAAACGTAGATACATAAACAAGGCATAGAAAGCAAAGGATGTCGGATTCAGCAAAGTGATGAATACTGCGTTCCAGATAAAAGGCAATAAAGCCCTTACTATTGGGTCAGCAATCCCTAGGAAACCTGCGAAAAATGCAAAGCAAACTGCGGGCCTAAAAGTCAAAGCAAATCTTTTTTGGCTTCCGACAAAGAAAATCTCCGATACATTGCGACATTTGCATTGAAGTTTTTGGTCTGTATTTAAAGAAACTGTCTAAATTAAGAAAGTTAGGCAAATAGACAGAAAATTGGAGTGATTTTTGGACTTATCTAGAAAGAATTTGTTATTGAATCCTATAAACTATAAGTATAAACTATTCTCCGATTGGAATGATTAAATATACACCTTTTTAAAAATTCTAAGTATTGAAATTGTGTCGCCAACCTATCACATAACTAGAACTACATCTTGAAAAATAACTGGGTTCGAACCCTGTTAAAAAATCTCTAACTTACCTGTTCTGTAAACTCCTGAAACTGGACTGAAATGCTAAATGTGCTCAAAATATATAATAAAATAATAAAATGTATAAAAAAAACAAAATTGGAATTGAACCATTAACTGAACCCGATTTGAAACAGCTACTTTTAGGGATTTTGTATCTTAACAATCGATTACAGCTACGAGTTTGAAAAATGTGTTGCGATTTCGCGTATCGAAACTATAAACTATTCTTTGATTGGTATGATTAAATATAGACATTTTGATAAATATAAGTATTGGAATTATGTCGCCGACCTATCACATAACTAGAACTACAGCTTGAAAAATAACTGGGTTCGAACCCTGTTAAAAAATCTGTAACTTACCTGCTCTGTAAACTCCTGAAACTGCACTGAAATGCTAAATGTGCTCAAAATATATAATAAAATCATAAAATGTATAAAAAAAACAAAATTTAAATTGAACCATTAACTGAATCCGATTTGAAACAGCTACTTTTAAAGGTTTAGTATCTTAACAATCGATTACAGCTACGAGTTTGAGAAATGTGTTGCGATTTGGCGTATCGAGGGGAAACCCCAAAGCCCCTGAAAAGGTCCCTTCAACATTTTTTGGGCAAATCAATTGCTCAGTGTGAGGTGCGCATTGGGAACAATGGATTGCAAGGCATTTAAGTAAATGTCAGGAGCCGAGTTCAGCTTCTACTTCGCCTCCATCAGCTCGTTTTGCATGGCACTCGCCTCCCTTGTTGCTTGTCCCTTATCGCATTTGCCTCTTCTCTCTGCTCTCTGCCCTCTTCCCTTGTTCCTCTTTTCTCGTCCTGGTCGCGCGCACAGCACGCTTTGGGCGTATTTGAAAATGCACGCGACTCGCGCGGCGGCGGCACAGCGAGCTGCCCACGGGGAGCTGCGATTCGTGCACCATCCACATCGTGCCACATCCTGCATCCTGCATCCTGCGACCTGCGACCTGCAACCCGGACGCTCACCCAACAATCGAATGCATTCCAATGAAGCGAACATCGTAAAGCCGCAGGCGCATGCAGTGTTCGTAGAAAGTTGTAAACGCAGCTAACTCCCTCTCTCTCGCTCTATCCCTGTCGCTCACTCGCTCTTTTACGCTCGCTGTGCCGCTATCTCCTAGTTCGATACGTTCGATTGCGATTCGCGTGCGCTGCTCAGCGGGCGGCGATGTCTTCGTGCTGTGCAGGCGAGACGATGGACAAGGACTATGAGAATGAAACAGCGAGAGAGACAGAGAGAGAGAGACTGAGAGCGTGTGAAAGAGAGGGAGAGAGAAGGTGCAGACGGCAAGCCAGCTTCTGTGCACGCGCATCACAGCAATTGGTATGAAAGGTGCAAGGATCCTGCCCAACTCCCTGACTCTTTGGCAGTTAAACGTCGAGGACAACGCACAGCAGTTGGTCGATCGACAGTTGCAATATTAGCATGAAAACGCGCCCAAGGACAAGCACTGAACGACAGAAGGACACAAGGGAACAGCGGGGTCAGCGGGTGTCCGCTTCGGGAGTGGCAAATGCATCTAAGGCACACGCGTGTCCCGCGATCTGCGGCGCCACCTAACGACGACAAATCGAACTGCAAACGAACCGAAACAAATTTCCTAAAATGCAGTTGCTTGAAGTGACAACTTTCTATACTCTTTAGTTACCTTTATTCTAGTCATCTAGGAGGTAAAGGTCCAGTGACGAAAGCATATTCAAGCCCCAAAGTTTTGCATATTCCATTTAGTGAAGAATTTGTAATTAAAATATGTACTATTTAACCAAAAACTAACAATTTGTATATCTACAAAACACTATTCCAGCAATATATAGAACACATTAGTAGTAAAACCAGTTTTTCAAAAATTCAGCGAGCAAACATTTCTAGATTTATGATTCGGAGTAAGTCCATTTCAGTCAGTCAGTCAGTCAGTCAGACAGGACAAGCTATAACCCTAAAAATATTGTCCCATTCACTTGTCCCCTCTATCTTATGAACAAGGTAAGCTTCCAAAAGTCTTAGTATGCACCTTTCTTACTTAAAACCTTACCATTTAATCCGCATATCTCCAATTTTTTCTATATATTTTGCTAGTCGCTTATCGCACCTTTCGTTATGCTTTCGTCACTAGCGTGCACTGCGTTCGTCAGTGAGCGAACTTAATCAACTTGAATAATGAACCGAACTTAGCTAAGAGTTAAGAAATGTTTTCAAAATGAAGTATATAAATTGATTGCAAATTACATGCACAATTACAGCGAAATACAGGTTGAGGTTCAGGTTCAGGTTCAGGTTCGGTTCGGTTCGGTTTGAGGCCTGAGCCCGAAATGGAAACAAGCGGAAGCACAGAGGATATTAACACATGTTGCCAGCGACGTTAATTGAGTCTCACACGAAAATGGGCTAGACATATGTACATTGTGCATGTGTATGTCTGAACGGAGGGAGTGGGGGGGTTGGTGTGTGGGTGTGTCAGTAAAATGACCAGCGGCTAAAAATACCACCTCGTTTGGCCAATGCGACAACTCGTACAGACGACAAAAAAGCAGAAGACGACAACTGGCAAAGGAGATGAAGGAATTGTGAGCTGCATCTGCTGCGTTTGGCGAATCCTTTTGGCCAAAACATAAAAACTCAATTAGACTCATTACACGCCCAATTATGTAATATGAAATAAAACGCAGGTCGATGAGTGATGACTCCCCACACACCCCAAACACAACTCAGTGTCCAACTGGGTCTTTTTAGGTGGGGAACGATTCTTCATTTTCGCTTTACTCTTCACGGCCCAGTTGAGCCGTAAAATGGCAACTCGTAAATCGCCCTTGTCTCCCCTCCTCTGGCCCCTCTTCATATATATATATATATATATATATATATATTTCGGCTAGGTGGACTTGATTCTGTAGCTGTTCCTGTTGCCATTTTCTGGTGATGCCGTTCATTGTTCTGCTTTGGCTTTTTCGCATTTTATGAGCTGGCCAGCTTGCAACGTTGAGGGTCACTCATCTGGAGTGAGTGAGTGGGGGATGGGGAGTCAAAGTAGCAAGTGCCTGCCGGCATATAACGGTACTCAACTAAATTGCCAAAGCGTTGAACATTTTTCACCCGATGTGGGCCAATAAATATAACGAAACTACCAAAGTAACTAAACAACAGGACGACACTGGACAGCAGCGACAGCCAACGATCCAATGAGGGGCATGCAACAGAGTTGAAGGGACGTGTACACAACAAGTTAAAAAAAAAAGATCAAACGCTCTAAAGGATATTTGCATTTGGCTCAAAGCGAATCGGAAATACCCTATAAAAAATGCTTTAAATGCTCTTATAAATACAAATAAGTCAAGTATTTAGGTATATAAAATACATAATTAATTTTTGTTAATAAATGTAAACAACTTTAATAAATAAAATAAATTCTTAAAATATTTCAATTGTAAAGAAAATTCTAAAGTCTGTCTAAATTAATATTATATATAGTTTTAAATGAATGTAAAATAATAAGGGAAATAAAACTTTAAAAAATAAAATAAATACTTGAAACATTTCAATTGTAAAAAAAATTCTAAACTCTGTTTAAATTAATATTATATATAGCTTTAAATGAATGTAAAATAATAAGGGAAATAAAGAACAGCAATAATAATAATTTATTTCATATATTTAATGTGCATTAAAAGAATTTAGTGGACATTAATTTAAATTGTGGAGTATGATTAAACAAAATTTAATAAAAAAAACCATTATGAAATTAAATAATTAATTTTAAATATTAAATTTTGAATTTAAAAAAAAGTAACATATGCATAATTGATAATTGTTTATGTGTTATCACCAAATTGAAGTGCTCATCGCGGCATAGAGAATTCTCCGTGAGCAACTCGACTATGCAAAAAAGTCTTTGGACAGTGGGTGCTGCTGGCTGTTGGCTGTTGCTGATGTGACAAGCACTCAACCTGCAACCACCCAACCACCCAAACAGTTACAGTCACATTCACATTCACCCACACCTAGACACGGGCATCCACAGCCGCGCCCACACACATTCGGTTAGCCATTTTTTAGTGCGGGCTTGCTTATAGAGGGAGGAGTTGGGTCGGTGTTGAGGGGAGGGGGGGTTGTAAGGCATTGGCAATTCGTTCCACTGCTGCAGTTTGGGGAACTTTTTTGGGCATGTTACACATCGGTCGGTTGGTCTCCACTTTTATGGCCACAGGCGGTATTTATATGCAGACAGAGCGCCGCCCTCAACTATGCATTTTCCTCCTGCTCCCGCTCCAACTTTTGGTTCAACTCCAACCTGTGCTGCTACACCTCCTATTCATCCAATGGCAGTCGCTTCTTTAGTGAGCGCCACTCGAGTTATGTTGGCAATTGAAAGTGGCAACTGTGTCAAGTGTTGCCTACTTGTCGTACATGGCCAACTCGGACTCTGGCTCTGGTTCTGGCTCTGTTGCCGCTTCTGTGTCCTGCACTGAAAAAAAAGACCAAGTTCTAAAATCAAGAACATTCATCTTAAATATTTTGTTCTTAAAATAAGATTATTTTAAGACCAAATTACTAAAACTAAGATTATTAATCTAAACATTTATAAAATTACTACAACAGAATAAAATATAAATAAAACAAAATTTAAAAATAAAAAAAATATAAATATCAAAAATAATATTCATTTATTTTATTTTTTGATTATAATTTTAAGAACACTTATTCTTAATATAAGAACTTGGTCTTATTTAAAATGTTCTTAAAATCAAGATGTGTTCTCTTAATTCAAGAATTTGATGTTCTCAACGCATTTTTTAGACCAAAAATCTTAGTTCTAAGTCCAAAATCTTGATTTTAGAACATTTTTTTTATCAGTGTGTGTCCTGTGTCCTGCTTCTGCTTCTGCTTCTGGTCGTGGTCCAACGCCGGCGATTTAAAAACAGAATTTTTTATTTCCGTCCACACAGTGCAGCCACTGTATTTTTATATTTTTATTTCTCTTTGACTTTCTTGTTTCTTTTTTTGTTTTTTTGTTTTTGTTTTTGAGTTGTTTTTTCGTGCTCTATTTTGTTGCCAAACTTTTTCTCTGGATATGGAAGTGATTTCAATTTATGAACATGCCGCTGTCCACACACCCACACCAATTCACACTCACATTCACACACACACACACACACACACACACACATTCACACATGGCATTACATTCATCCATCAGAGGCAACGGCAGTGGGCATCTCTTGCTGCTCCTTCCACTGTTGCTACTGCATCAGTCGTTCTCTTCTTCTTCCATGTCCGCATCCTCCTCTTCCTCCTCTTCATCCGCTTCATCCGCGTCATCGTTGTCGTCGTCTGTCTGGAGCAAGCACTGGACATGGGACATGCGTTTGGTCTGCTTTTAAAACGAATTTAAATTTTTCTATAATTGGTTCTAGGGGAAATTGCAGTTCTGAGTTCAACTTCCGTAACTTAATGAATTACCAAAAGTGTTTTACTTACATATAAGCAAAATGCCCTGTGGCCATCTGAATATTCACATACTATACACGTGTATTTGTACATTCTCACACACCCACAAATATGAGATGAGTGTCTCCTGTTCCGTGTGTATAAATGGAATACTTGCTCTTGCGGATATAACGGCGCTTAAGTTACTTTCACCTCCATCTGTAATAATAACTCTTATCAAACAAAGTCCTTAAGTATTCAACTCTGACTTGCATTTGAAATCTACTACTTATATTTCATAATAATTTATTCAATTATTTACAAAATTGTGACAAAATAAAGTTCTGTCTTCTACATTTCAACTATAATATAATAGAATTATTACCATATTCCAAATATTCTTAAATTTCTTTGTCGGAAAGACGTGTCTCTTTTCATAGTGAAATAAGTCAGCTTCTTCTTATTATATATTTAAAATCCTTGTATAATTTTGTTTTAAATGATTTTAATATCAGCCTTAAAATATTTATTTTGACCATAATCAGTTGTTTTTCCCAATAAATTTGTTCAACCGAGTCAATATTTATTTATTATAAAAGCATACCCATTTCCGAAAAACAATTTTTTTTTCCATTTATATTCATATTTATTTATATTTATATTTCATATTTATAAACTTCACTATTAAATAGATTTTAAATTTCATATTTATATTTATTTATATTTATATTTCATATTTATAAACTTCACTATTAAATAGATTTTAAATTTGTAATTTGGTTATATTTATATAACCTCATTAATTTTTCGAAATAGTTAGACCATTTTTTTTTATCCCATTGTGTTCTCAGTCAACTAACTTAATGATATTATGGCATAAAATGTTGAGAAATTAATGTCAAATTCAAAATAAACTCTTCACTTAGAAATGTAGTACAATTACTGAAAACTACATTTAAGATTGATTTTTTAACATTCATTTTCATTCATTCAACATTAATTTTTAACATAAATAAAGAAAAAAAAAATTTGTTTTCAGTCTTTCATAAATTGTTATTCAATCAAATAAAGTTTTGACATTGGCAAAGCGGAAGTCTATTTAACACAAACAAACTTACAAATTTGAGGCGTTAGCTTGGTTAATTCCAAGTGCTGCCACGCCCCCTCTTTACGGCTTGAATATCAACAAAATAGTTTACCGAAAATGGCATTAATTAAATTTTTAATATGGTTAATCCGGAGCGACTGTTGCCACTTAAGTTTTTCAATTAACCCGCCAACGTCTTGGGAACAACCCTCGATGTGGTGGTGTTGATGGTGGATGGGGGTGATAGTGGTGTTGGTGGTGTTATTTTCATATTCATACAGAATTAAACAGCGCGTGCGACAACATAATCAAACAGAGAAGGGCCTTGGAGAGGAAGGAGCAGGGTGCGACAGCTACTCAAAAATGCCTCAAATTACACGAGCCTCTCATATTTGTCGCCCAACTATTAAACATATGCGGGTAGCGTCCCTTCAGACACCGCCAACGTGTCTCCCTGAAAGTAGAGGGAGAGTGAGAGTGAGATGGAGATGAAGATGGAGAGATGAGCTGGAGAGGAGAGCCCAAGATGACGCGTGCCGTCATCGGCATCTTTCGTTGACATTCGAGAATAGGCGCTGTCACAGGGATGTGAGTGTGTGTGTGTGCTTGTGTGTGTGGGTGATTTTGGGGTAGGGGTACTCGGTGCTCGGTACTCGGTACACTTAAGACAAGTCACGAGCCAAAAGTCGCACTTAAGCGCTTTCTAATCTGTGAAGGGGCTGAAGGCGCTATAAATATTTATGCCTGGGCGTCTTCTAAATATGTGACAACAAAACTGAAATTAAGCCATGCGCATTACTCACGCGCCAACGACTAGTAAATAGGTGGAGACAGAGACAGAGGGAGAGACAGAGGGTGGTAGGGGTGGCAGGTCGGGGGTCATGTGATTTACAGTGAAGCTGTCGATTCTTCAGGCATTTAGTGTGCCTCATAAAAGCATCTCAAGAATGTTGTTAACAAAACAAATAGACGACGTGTCGGAATCCTCTATAGAAACTGAAAAGACATAGACAGAGAGCTGGAGAGGGGATGAAGAGGATGATGGAGAGGCGTTGCTGAAAGTGCTTGTGTGTGGCATTAAGTGATTACTTGACGGAGCCAACGGAGACACGGGCACGAGTGGGTTAAAGACACCGCCATCAATTGATTAGTGCCTTATTTTAGGCATCAGAAAACAGAAAATAGAAAACAGAAAACGAACAACTGAAAACAGCTCTGATAATTGTTCTCAAAACAAAATATATGACACAATTGAAAGTTTGAATGATGTTCTTGTCAGTGGAGAAAAATGTGTTATAGGAACTGGGAGTTGGAATAAATGAGTTAAATAGGCTAAGTACTTAAGACCCAGGATTTGGCAGCACAAGTCACTAAAGAATCCATTCCATCAAATTTAAATTTAAATCAATTTGAAATGGCTTAAAAAAATTATTTATTTTTAACTTAATGGAGTCTATTTTGGATGCAAAGTGTCTGTAATATGAAGCCTAGTATTTACATAATTATAATATTTAAAATTAGGCATAATACCAGAATCGATAGTTTTTTAGTAACGGTACGGTTTCGGTAAACGTTAAACATAAACTTTTTTTTTTCTGTATGTATATCTTTTGCTTTTTATTAAAAAATAACTTAAATTTTTAGTTTGGCTTATAAATAAAGATAATATTCATAAATACGTAAATACATAGCTGCTAACATACGACAAAATCATGGAAAATTAAACAATTATTTTCACATTGCAATGTTTCCAAGTCTAAGGTTTCACCAACTTCAAACTTCCATAACTGAGTCAAAACTGGACCGATTTTCAAACAGAATGTCATTTTGATCATGGTTCGGCCTCTAAATTTATTCTGCATGTAAAGTTAACTAATTTTGTAAAAAAAATAATTTTCCTCTAAATCTTGGGTTCGATCCTAAGGGTCCCCCCTTTGATATTTTGAAAATTGAAAATTTTAAATCTCAAGTTTTCACTTTTAATCAACTGCTTATATCGTAATTAGTATAAAACAACACTTTAAAACTGATTCTGAGACCTTTCATTTTTCTGTAAAAATTCATGACAAATTGGATAAAAATTTTGACTTGTAAAGTTGCAAGGTCAAAGGTCTGACCAACTTCAAACTGTCATAATTTGATGAAAACTGAACCGATTTTCAAACAGAATGTCATTTTGATCATGGTTTGGACTCTTAATTCATTCTGCATTTAAAGTTAATTAATTTTGTAAAAAAAATTATTTTCCTCTAAATCTTGGATTCGATCCTAAGGGTCCCCCCTTTGATATTTTGAAAATTAAAAATTTTAAATCTCAAGTTTTCACTTTTAATCAACTCCTTATATCGCAATTAGCATGAAACAACACTTTAAAACTGATTTTCAGACATTTTATTTTCTTGTAAAAAATCAAGTGAAATTGAACAAAAATTTTGACATGTAAAGTGGATGGATCCTAAGTGTGACCACCTTCAAACTGTCATAACTTTGTCAAAAATGAACCGATTTCCAAAGGGAATGTCATTTTGAAAATGGTTTAGTTTCTAAATTTATTCTGCATTAAAATTTAATAAATATTGTAAATAAAAAAATTCTGTCTAGATATGGGTTTAGAATTTAATACCATAGGGTCCCCCCTTTGAAATTTTGAAAATTGAAAGTTTTAAATTTCAAGTTTTCAATTTCAATCAACTCCTTATATCGTAATTAGCATTAAACAACACTTTAAAACTGACTTTCAGACATTTCATTTTCTTGTAAAAAATCAATTGAAATTGAACAAAAATTTTGACATGTAAAGTGGATGGATCTTAAGTCTGATCAGCTTCAAACTGTCATAACTTTGTCAAAACTGAACCGATTTCCAAAGGGTGTCATTTTGAAAATGGTTTGGCCTATTAATTCATTCTGCATTTAAATGTTGTTAGGTTCGTTAAAAAAGAATTTTCCTTTTAGATCTGGTATATACAAAATAAGATAAGTTAGGATTAGGAAATTATCTCGAAACAGATAAAAGCATATTTAACTGAATAAAATGAGAGTATAGTATATATGCGAATCGTTTATATGTATATAGGAATTAGTTAAATCAATTCTAGTCACAATTCTGCTTGACAAAATAAGGCCGAGCTTCATATAAGTTTGCACATTCGGTAATTTCAGCTAATTTCACACTTGCGAGAGGGTGGTAAAGAGGGGGTTGAAGGGGCGGTAAATAGGGGGTTGAAGGGGCGGTAAAGAGGGTTAAAGGGGCGTGCAGCCAAGTAATGTGCGTTACAAAAGTGCCAGTAAATGGTGACGCCAAATGCCAGCGATTTAATTCACTGGTGAAAATTCGAGACAGCAGCAGGAGCTACAAGGATGTCGACTCCTTTGGGATAGTTGGCAAAGTGAGTGTGTGTACACACACACACACACACACACACACAGACACACAGGCAACGCAAGTGAATCAAAAAGTCATTTGTGCGTGTTGTTAGGAGGCCGTCTGCTTGGCGAACCAGTTTGTCCGGTCTCAGTTCCAGAAGCCCCCTTTCACTCCCCTCCCCCCCCCACTACCCGAAATTCATCCTTGGCCAATCGTAATGACAAATGTGCACGCCCACCGCCCACTTTGCTGCTTGTTACTGTTTCAGTGTGTGTGTGTGTGTGTGACAAATAGTTTATGTGTCGACGAGAGAACTGAGATCTCGAGCGAGCGTATTAACCCTTTTTGTCTGGGGGAAGGATTCAAGGATTGTCGCGCCTTTTGTTGCCCCATTATGCGGCATGGTCTGGCCTTGTTGCCGCCTGTAGGGTGAGATGACATTTTAGTTTTGTTTTAATGTTCGCATTCGGTTGGCTTTTTATGAGTTTATTACCAACAAGCAAAGTAAATGACGCGGCCACGACGCATCCTTATAACGGGGATCTGTGTATCTTGCGGATGTGCGTACTGCATGCAACCCTTGCTAAAAAAACTTCTCTTTCTTTGCATTGTGTGAGAATTGTATGAATTGTATTGCATTTCCCTGCACACATGTGTTTTACCTTCCTCTCTTCTCTTCTTCTCTCGTCTCGTCTCCGGCCTCAACGGCTTTGTGTTGTTTAATTAATTATGTAAACATAACTTTTGTCGAAACCCTTTTTACAACCCCAGCATTTGTTAACTCCCCTCCACCCCTCCACCTCTACACCCCTCCACCCCTTTTGGCCCATGCCCCTGACCAACGCACCGACAGTTTTTGTGGTGCCTTTTTCGTCGCGCATTTATGGAAATTAATTTGCAACTGAAATTGAAATTGAAACCTAAACCGAATCCGCATCTGAATCCGAGTAGTGGCAGTAACATGTCCATGTCTTCAGCCTCAATTGATAAATTAAGAGATTAACAACCGCCGCCGTAACCAACATGGGCCACAGCAAATGGTCCAAATGCAAACCCTTTTTTTTTTTTTTTACTAAATGGGCGTTCCTAATGCTTGTGTGTCTTTTGCGTTGAAGGTGACAAGCGTTTTTCCTGTTTTTCCTCATTTCTATTTTCTATTTTTCACATTTTTTACAAGAGTCTTCGATTTAATTGTACGATATAAATGAATTTTACATGTAACTACAATTAATTTAAATTTATGCTGAAAATAATAATAGCAGTAAGCCTGATAACATTTTTAATATTTGTAAAGAACGATCTTTTTTTTAAGAAAGTGCTTTTTGTATTTCTTTATTTCTTTTGGTGATTATTTCTCAACTTGTAATACTTATATACATTGTATTTTTTATCGATAATTGACATTTAAATATAAAGAACATTTTTGTTTAGACTAAATTATATGAATTAAACAATAAAGTTAATAAATAACAAATAAAACACAATTGTTTAAGCTTTTTATGTTTTTCTTGTATGCCAAAATTATAATTAATAAAATAAAACAGAATAGTATATTGCTTTAAATAATATTAAAAACTATTTGCAATAACAGTAAATATTTAAGGGCATTTATTTATGAGTTTTGTCATTATTTTTTGGTAACAGCCTTTTCGAAAATTTGTCATCGAGATTATTACCATCTGTAGAATTGAGTTAGAGAAATTAAAGTTAGAGTAATAAACATTGTATTTTTAACGATAATTGTCATTTATTTGTAAAGAACATTTTTGCTTAGACTAAATTATATGAATTAAATGATAAAGCTAATGAATAACAAATAAAAAACAATTGTTTAAGCTTTTTATGTATTTCTTGTATGCCAAAATAATAAATAATAGAATTAACTTTATAGTATAATGCTTTAAATAATATTAAAAACTAATTGCAATAACATTAAATTTTTAAAGGCATTTATTTATGAATTTTGTAATTTTTTTGTTAACAACCTTTTTGAGAAACTTGAAAATTTGTCATAGATATTATTACCAACTGTAGAATTGAGTTAGAGAAATTAAAGTTGGCGGGTGAAAGGCAAATTGATTACTAGATTTCTCCGAAGCAAATAGTTAAGTAAACCAAGGGCTAAGAGTTGTTGTTAGCGTTGAAAAATTTGCCAGCTAGCCACAAAAGTTATACGATGGGTTGTAAAAGACGCGGAGGGCAAGAAAACGCGGAAAGGCAACCGCTACGGGGCGACATGTCAATAGATCGGGACGAGATCGAGCTGAGGCTCAACTGCTCAACCGATTGACGCATATTTGTATAACATTGCGACAAAAGGACATCGAGGACAACGCGATGGGAAATGGGAAATGTGATGTGGTGATTGAGATATTGGTAATTGGGCTAGTGACAAGGCCTACAGAGTTGGCCTAATAACCAATATTTACATGTCTCAACTGGCCAAACAATAACAATAACATTTGCACAGACAGGACATCAAGGGGCGAAAGGACAACGGACGAGACAAAGGACAAGGGCTGCGCGAGGAGTTAAGAGAAGGTAGAGAATTCAAAAGAATTCAGCTGAAAACTTGTCATTTAACCAATGCAAAATGTAGCACACAACCAGTGAGAGAGCGAGAGAGGGAGAGAGCGGGAGCGAGACAGAGTATGGGTGATAAAACCCGCTCGCTCCTTTCATTATATTGGTGGAAAGGCAAAGTATGCGCAACTTTATATAATGCCCCGTTAGCGTACAAGTTACCTATCCCTATTCCCATTCCTATCCCTATCTCAATCCCATTTACATTCTGTATCTCTAAACTGAACCGATCCGTTGCAGTTCCGCCGAAATACACTACGCAGCGGGTGAAATTGTGAAATTGTGAGATGGGAAATTGTGAAATTGTGTGATTGTGTGATTGTGAAATGCTCTCCTTTTCGGATTGCATCATAAAACCGAACAGTGAAAGCGGGCAAAAGGCGTCGTAAAATGTCCTGCGACGACGCAATGTTGCGGACATGAGTTCCTTGAAAATCCTTTATGCAAATGCGTTGAAAGGTTGAGTTAACCTTGAGATACATTTCCATTGTTTTACGAAATGCGAACGAATCAATTGGGTTGCCAACCCAGTTCCCAACTCTCAATTCCCATTTCACATTTACACTGAAAAAAAAGGACAAAGTTCTAAAATCAAGAGTATTCATCTTAAATATTTTGTTCTTAAAATAAGATTATTTTAAAACCAAATTACTAAAACTAAGATTATTAATCTAAAAAATCTTAAAATCTTAATACAAGAATAAAAATCTTAAATTGTTAGGAAAGTATAAATAGGTACTGTTTCGTAACAAACACGTGGCGCTCTGGTTAGAGAGGCCGCTTTAGTTGTGAAGCAGTAGGCGGCGGTTCGAATCCCACTCGTAACAAATAAAAATAACATTTTGAAAATTACTAATACAAAATAAAATTTAAATAAACAAAAATATAAAAAGCTATAACAATATAAAATAATTTTTATTTATTTTATTTTTTGGATTTTAATTTTAAGAACATTTATTCTTAAAATAAGAAGTTGGTCTTATTTGAAATGTTCTTAAAATCAAGATGTGTTCCTTTAATTTAAGAATTTCATGTTCTTGACGCATTTTTTAGACCAAAAATCTTAGTTCTGAGACCAAAATCTTGATTTTAGAACATTTTTTTTATCAGTGTACCCTCGCCCACATTGCCACTCTGCCACTTTTCATGCTTTTCCATTTCCCGAAAAATTTGTTGCTTTTACATTAAATTTATGTGGCATTTGCCGCCCACCCAGAGACATTATTAACCCGTTCTGCTTTTCCGTTTCCCTTTCCAAATCGCAGTCCCTTTTCCCTGCCCGTTACGACTTTTATTCGCACTCCGATTACCATTCCCATTAGCAGGCAGGACAAATCACGCGTCGCACTGTCAGCCTCAGCCCGGATTGCTAGCTGAATGATAATGCAATATGTTGCATGATTTATGCTCGCTGCAAATTCGCCTAGAGAAAGAGACAGAGAGAGAGAGAGAGGCACAAACTAAAAAAAAAAAAAGCGAACTTGCACCCTTTTTGCGGTACATTCACTTTATATATATATATTAATATATATTCTTTAACGCTTTTTATTTTCTCACTTTGTGCTTCTCCTGTTGCAACATGCGCCCTCCTGTCTGCCATGTCTCCCATTCCCATTCCCGTTGCGACAAATATTAACTTCAATAAATTTGACGCACACAGTCCAAATTATGAGTCAAAGATGAGTCCGAAAGGGTTCAGCATCGGCTTCACTTCAAACATTAAATAATCAATGCCAACCCTCCGAAAAGTGAATCTCAACTTCAACCCAAACTCAAACCCAAACTCGTTTGTTGTCCTCGTCCTCAATTGCTTTGTCATGTTCACAAGTTGTCCTACAGGGTGTTGATGTTGTACTGGAAAATTAAGCAATACTCGCACCAATAATGCAAAAAAAAAATACAATACAATAATGAAAGGTCACTCAAATCGCTTAGGAGTGAGCAGACCTTATAACAAGACAATAAACTGATATGCGATAATAAAGTGTTGGAAATGTAGATGTAGATGAGTTGAGAAATATCAAAAACACATAATTCGGAGAGTTGAATCATGTCTAGTTAAATCATTTAAGAATAAACTTTGGAATGTGTTTAATTACCTTTGAATTTCCTTTATATTAATATTATGAAATACAGATCATAATTTGTGTTTTTGAATTTTCATTGACAAATTCAAAAAATAATATAAAAGAAAATATATATCTTGTATTGTGGCTAATCGGTAGAATTACTTACTTACATCATAATCTGGAATCTGAACTCGTATTGAAATAAATCAAGATAATATATTGGAAACTTTGGAATATGTTAAATTACCTTGGATATTCCTTTATATTAATATTATGAAATACAGATCATAATTTGTGATTCACTTATTTTAAAGAGTGAATTTACATTGACAAATACAAAAAATATTATATCATTATCTGGAATCTGAATTCCTATTGAAATAAATCAAGATAATATATGGAAACTTTGAAATAAATAAAAAATCGAATATACATAATTGTGAAATGTGAAAATATGAATTTTTAATCATTTAAAACTTAAAGAATTGCATAACTAATTTTTCACAATATGTATATTTTAGTTGATATATTTACGACAACAACATTCCATTATGATATATTGTTGTAAGCTTTTTAAGTGCTTTTAATACGTGTTTCTTTAATAAAGATTGATCTACCCTAGATTTTAATGCATGTATAAAATCCTTCATATTCTAAGCTCTGTTTTAGGATGCAATCAAATGCAATAGTATTAACGTCTATGTTGTTGTGTTGTTGGGGCTTTTGCATGGCTTTTCAAATCAATAAAATACAAAAAAAAAAAAAAAAATCCACTTATTTTTATACAATATTTTTGTAATTTTTTAATTCACGTGAGAAACTGAATCGGAAACGGGCAACCGGTGGCAGATTTGTTGTTGCCAAAGGGAATTGCAAATATTCTAAATTGCATTTTGTGCCTAAGCGCGCGCACACACACTTACACACACACACACACATACAGGCATATTGTGTGCTGAGTGAAAGGATTTAAAAACAAAAATGTGTGAAGCTTAAACAAAAATCAAAACAAAGCACGAATCGAGTGAAATAAACTTGCAAATGTACATAACTGCAGTTAGATGAGTGTAGCTGTGTGTGTGTGAGTGTGTGTGTGTGTTCGTTTTTATTTTGCTATTTATTTATTTTACCAGACACGCGAGTTTATTTTTATGGTTTTAAAATGGTTTTTAACCCTGCAGGCGCGCGCTTTGTGCCTCTTTGCAACCTTCCTTTAAGCCATCTCCAGCCAGCTCGGCCGACACTCCCCCTGCCGCCCCCTGCCGCCCCCGCCGCCCACCTCAGCCGCTGTCCGTGCGCTGTGTACAGTGCTTAACCGGAAACGGATGCGAATTGCATGCGTCACGTGACACACGAGCGCATGTCGACGTCGACGTCGGCGTCGGCGTCGACGTCAGCATCGGCGTCTGCAACGATGTTGCTGTTGTTGTTGTTTGTTGAGCGTTAAGCTTTTAGCGGCTATACTCGATACCCGATACTCGATACTCGTTACTTGTATGGTACATCATGCCACCTTGCCACAATGCCACATGGGGCGCCTTTCAGCCATGCAGCTTCCAGCTTCGTTTGCCACCGATGCATTTTTATTTACTTTTCTGTCAAATGGCAAACTTCACAACACGTTCGCATTTTAGTATTGATTATGCAGTTTGTTGTTGCAAATCTCTGCTGCAGCGACGACAACAATGCCAACAACAACAACAACAACAACAGCAGCAACAACAACAATCACGTCAACTGTAAACCAAATAAATCTAAATTGCGCACAAAAATAATTGAATCACTAAACCATGAATGCAAAAAAAAAAGTATAGAACGTACAGAGAGATAGAGAGAGAGACAGAGACAGAGGGACAGAGCTGAAGCTTTTCCCATTTTCCTGCGACGTTATTTTGTATCAAATTTTTATACTATATATATACACGTATCGCACACACACACACACACACATACATATGCATAGATAGTATCTTTTTGTACTCGCATTCATATGCGTTCTTTTTGTTGGCTTTACATTTTTATTGGGTCTAAATATGTGTTGCAGATTTTGGGCAGATTTTTCCAGGTCGCTGCGCTACTTTGTGTCATTCATTTTTGGGGCTTTCGGCAACTAGACGAGCATATGGAAATAGTAATACACGAATTCTAGTTTTATTTGGAGCTAGGAGAATCAGAGGCCTAACGATCAATTTAGCAAAGACTGAAATTTATGTACATTGCATGGAAAGTAAAAGTAACTCTGTGAAGAATAATAACTCTTTTACTTATGTTAAAATATTAATACATAATTATTATAAATTAAGTATATATTTTCAATTATACATATATTAATTATTAATATATTAAATAATTATTAATATATAAAATAATTATTAATATATTAAATTAAAATATAAAGGTGTGTTTGGCTGACTCGAGTTGTAGTATATATATTATATATTAATTACTAATATATTAAATTAAAATATAGAGGGGTGTGTTTGGCTGACTCGAGTTGTATTATATATATTATATTTTAATTATTAATATATAAAATTAAATTATAGAGGTGTGTTTGGCTGACTCGAGTTGTAGTATATATATTATATATTAATAGTTAATATATTTAATTAAAATAATAAGGTGTGTTTGGCTGACTCGAGTTGTAGTATATATATTATAAATTTATTAATGATATATTAAATTAAAATATATAGGTGTGCTTGGCTGATTTAAGTTATAGTTTTATTTTTCGATAAAAAAAAAAAATTATGCAAATTTTATTTAAATTATTATATAAAAAGTGTTTCAGATCGTAGTATAATATGAAAGAAATCATTTATATTTAAATCTTATAAATTGTATAAGTTCAGCGTATGAGAATTTTAATAAACATTAAAAACTTTTTATTCAAAAAATAATTATTAAAGTTATCTTGTTCATAAAGTAAGGGATGCATGTTAGTCTCTGCATCTTATTTTATCTTAACTAAAAAAAAAATTTAAAATTAAAATCCAAAAAAATTATATATAATATTTGCTTATTTTATTTATAGATCTTTGATTAATCTGAAATCTACCGAAATTGTATTATTTTTATTATAGTAATTAAAACAACTAAGTATGCACAAACACAAGCATGTAAAGGGTATCTCACAGTCGCCTTAATAAATTGTTTAAAATATTTTTTTTATTATTTGAGCGAAATTTGTTACACAATTTCCTTATGGCTTTATTACAATTTCAAATGTAAAGCCCCCCGGGTGCTGATTGAGTTGCTGAATATTGAAAATTAAATAACATTTGCATGGCAAGGAGAGGGACGGAATTGGGTAGGAGGGGTATGCTGGGGTATGCATAACATATTTGATTATTTGCTAAAAATCTTAAAAAATGGCAAATAATGCAAATATCAAACAGAAAGCATAATACGCGCCATAAAACCTGTGACACAAAACAACCCTATCCGAGAAACTTATCCAAAAACTGATACGATCCGATGCGAACTGATCCCAGCTGATCCCTGGACTCAGCTCTGGCGAAAGTGTAACAAACTGAAAACATCATTTGCATCTTGTGTAAAAATTAAAAAATTGTTTAAACGCAACAACACAACAAAAAAAGGCAAGCGAGAGAAGTGAGTAGAGAGTAAATGAGTAAATGAGTAAATAAATAAATAAATCCTACTTAATGTCACAATCAATCCATGGCAGGACAATAGCGCGACAACAGCAACAACAACAGCAACTGCAAAATATAAATAAAGGAGTAAGGCGGCTCCTGGGCCGCGGGTTGGTTACAAAACTTGCACAAAGGACGCAGACAGAGACGGAGACAGAGACGGAGACAGGGTTAAAGTTGCTGAAATCTGAACCCCTATTAGCGCGCATTTAACTGTTCATTTGAAAGTTTTATTTGGCGCGCTGATGCGTTAAATCAGCACAACAGCAACAACAATAGCTGAGGTAGCTGAGGTGGTGAGGAGGAAAGGGGCAAGTTACATACTCGCACTCATACTCCTTTGTGGCAGCCACTGTGGCAGGCTATCAGCGGGCGTAGAGCACTCAGCCGAAGCCGAAGTCTCAGCTGCCTCTGCCACCGTCGCTGCCACCGTCGCTGCCTCTGCTCAGTGTCTCTGCCCGGAGCCAGTGACACGCATAATTTTAATCCAGCTGTAACATAAGTTTTTGATTTGACAAATCCTGTGCGCGCGACAATACTCAACTATTTGACAGAAATTGAAATGTTGTTTTGTGGCCATGGCAACGTCAATCGAGGGTGGACAGCATCAGGATCAGAGCCAGGACCACGACCAGGTCCAGGACATTTGTGCGCGATGCTTGCCTAGTCAGCAGAAAGGGTGGCGTGAGGCGGGGGGGTTATTTAAATTTCATGCGAAGCTCATACGCAAATATTCCAGCTACTACTTACAGAACAAAAAAAAAAAAAAAAAAAAGAAAAGAAAAGAGAATAGAATAAGAATACAAAGGGTGGCACACACCCCTCGCCGTAAAGGGGGTTGCATCATAAATATCTCAACATTAACATTAATTGCACTCCATGTCCTCAATGTCCTCTTGTGTGGGCCCACAAGAGCAGCAGCATCCTGAGAATTCGAACGGCTGCTCCCGTTTTCCCCCTCCATGCCGCTATCCCGTTACCCCCTTTACTCACTTTACTCCCTTTACCGCTTGCACTTGGCTTTTTGTTGAGGGTGCCGCATTGGCCACAAAACGCAGCCACCGTTACTCGATAGCTGGTCGACCAAAGTCTGGTCCCTGCTTTGATGTGATCACTGTACTCTGTACTTGGTACACAGAAAAAAAAAACAATCAACTTCTAAAATCAACAAACTTTCATCTTAAATATTTTGTTCTTAAAATAAGTAAATTTTAAGACCATATCACTAATTCTAAGAATATTAATCTAAAAAATTAAAGTTCTTAATGTAAGAATAAAAATCTTAAATTGTCCGGTTCGTATCTCACTCGTTACAAATTTAAATAACTTTTATAAAATTACAAAAATAAAATAAAAACTATAAAAAAAAATTTTATTAATTTAAAAATCTATTTTATTTGATGATTTCAATATCAAGAACATTTATTCTTAAAATAAGAACTTGGTCTTGAAATGTTCCTAAATGTGTTTTCTTAATTAAATAATTTTATGGTCTCGACTAATTTTTTAGACCAAAATCTTAATTTTCGAACATTTTTTTTTTTAGTGTACTCTTTACTCGTACATGTGGTTGCTACTCCTAGTTTGGCCAGCCCTCGCATTGTGGCATTATTTCAATAATGAAGCCACTGCTGGCTCGCTTGCATTCTTCTTTCACTCGACTTCCACATCCATATCCACATCCACATCCATTGACCTCTCTGCCCCGTCCCTTTATAGCATTACCTTAACCGCCTCCACGACCGTTGGGCTTTACATTTTTTGCCCAGAAGTGGCATGAGCCACAGCTGCGTCTACTTCTGCGTCTACTTCTGTGTCTGCCTCTGAGTCTGAGTCTGAGTGGTGGGCACAAACTAATAAGTTGACGCATTAATTGGCTTACAGGCATTCCCCGCATAGCTCACTTGGCCAACTCACCCGGCTGCGTCCTTCTGACTTCCCCGCGGAACACAAATGCCAAGTGGTTGAGGTGGTTTCCGCACATTGTTTATGTGCCTGCTTTCTAAAACCCTCTCTAAGCATATACTAAAATTAATTTTAATCACGACTGAAGCTAAGAATTCACTAAAATGATGATTAATTAGTTTTTATACAGAATCAGAGTTCATGCCGTAAGAGTTACATTGTTATTAGAAATTGCACAACCATGGCAGGAAAATTAAAGTAACTTTTTAAGCATCACGGCCAATGAGAATAAAATGTAATCATGAACATTTATTTACTTGGTCTTATTTAAACTGTTCTTAAAATCAAGATGTGTTATCTTAATTTAAGAATTTTATCTTCTCGACGCATTTTTTAGACCAAAATTCTAAGTTTTGAGAACAACATCTTGATTTTAGAACATTTTTTTTATCAGCATAGGTAGTATTTTGGTGTTAGGATTTGTTTACCAATATACCTAATGAAATCTAATGTATTGATCCAAAAAAAGTTAAATATTTTTAGCTGCTAAATAAAATTGAAGAAAAAATTAATATTCAAAATTGTGCTCCTGCTGAATAGAAAATAATTGGATTCTATGACCAAAAGATTGGAATTATCTTAACTAAAGTTAGTTGGACTTTATCAGGTTGCCACCAAACTCATTTTAGAAAATATCAAGTTTAACAAAATGCATGCCTTGAACGGTAGATCAACATATTCAAAATAATTTGAATTCATAGTTTTGTGTCAATAAAAATCATGTTATGTCATAAATTAAAAATAAATAAGTAAATTGTTACCCCGAAAAATATGCTGCAGTAATAATGTGTAAGAGCTTTGAGTTGTGAATATTAAAGATATTGCCGCATGTTGAGAATTGTGGATAAACTTAACCACACATATCAAAGGTTGCACCACTTTGTGGTAGAAATACGTGCCCAGAAAGGACTTTGGACTAATCAGCAGTCAGTGATCCAAATAACATCTATGTACATGGACGGATTGACGAAAAGAAGACAAGGACATTGATTTCAACTTAACGTCCTGGCGACAAAGGGTGCGGGGGAGGGGAGGGGGAGGAGGGGGTCGTGTGAAGCGGTGCAGGAGGGCAACAAGTTTTGTCGCCTGGTGGACACGTGTGCGCTTTCTTCTTTTGAGCGGGATTTAAGCCCAGGCACGAGCAACCACCCACAAAAGCCGCGAGCACTGTGATATGAGTATGAGTATGGGTATGAGTATGAGTATGGGTATGAGTGCGAGTATGAATACAAGTCTGCATACGCATTGTTGTTATTGTTGTGCCAATTTTGAAGTAGTTGATGGTTCAGCTACGTGCCCGCTTATTGTTTGATGTGGATTTTAATTGAACTTAAGTTGATGTTGATGGTCGAATGCTTCGGATGCTTGGGATGCTTGGGATGCTCGGTATGCTTGGGATGATTTGACAGGGGGTTGAGGTTGGGTTCTCTCTTGGCTGCGGATGCTTAACAACGGGACCATCGACAACCGCAAATATTAAAAAACCAAAAAACCCAACAGCAACAACAATGAATGACTGACTGACTGACTGAATGACTGAATGACTGACTGAATGAATGACGGACAGTGGGTGCTCGAGTCGACAAAAATTGTGAATGCGAACAAAAACACGTTGCACTCATTAAAAAGGGCAGCCGGGATGCGAATACGAATACGAATACGAATACGTTATCGAATATGAGCCAAGTAGTATTTGTACTCGAACTCGTACTCGTTATTCACAACGCATATGTCACTCAATGAGGCGCAAAGGGGTGGCTCATTGTTCGTTGTTGTTGTCGGTTGTTGGTTGTCCGTTGTTGTTGCTGTTACTCACTTGTCAGGACTCATTGTTAATGACAGAACTTATTGCCGAACAATTGCCGACTGCAGTGGCAGCCTTAATTTGAATTTGATAAATGATAGCAGACATGCTACACGAATGACGCTTTTTCCAAATCCAAACCAATCCCAAAATTATTGTAGCCACCTTTCCAATCCGGCATAAAGTCAAAAAGCCGTAAGTTTTCATGTCCGGTCTTCGTTTTTTGTTTTTTTTTCACCATCTTTGTCATGTGGTTATGAGAAGTAAAAAGAGAGCTGAAAATATGGAAGATGAACCGTCATCAAGGCTGTCTTAAACAAATTGAGTTATGTGACGTCCTCATCCCTATTATCCTCCTTAGCCGTATCCTGTGCAATTACCCGCGAGAAGTGATTCTCCAGCGCCAAGTAAATTCAATTTCCGAATTCTGTTCTGTTCTGTTCAGTTCTTTTCTGTTCCCTTTGCCTTTTTTGTTTGCATTTGCACTTATTATTTGTCCTTAGCCATTTTTGGTATCCTTCACGATGTCCTCGGCTCACGACAAGCAAAAAGAGCATTAGCCGAGAAATCTGGCTCGGGTTTTTGCGGATTTAGCTTGTGTGGATCGTTTGTTCGTCTGCCGGATGTGGTGACACTCACATATTCCCATGTAATCCGTCCTTAGTTAGACAGTGAGAGTGACAGTTACAGCGACAGTGCGTCACAATTGGACAGCGCGCCAAATTGCACCACATCAAAGCAGTTGCCACCTTTCAACCTCATTGTGACTCCAGAAACAATAGAGATCTTCGACTGATGATAAAAATTGAACGGGCAATTTATCATCTAAAACTAAAGTATTTATTAATATAATAGTTTTAAAGTCAAGAATAATTATCATACAAAAAAATAATATAATATAAAAAAATAATAAAATAATAAATTACAATAACTAAAGGGAGAGAGTGCTAGCATCTAAGGCCATCGCCTCTAACATTTAATATTAATTTTTGTACACTGTTATTGTATGTTATAAGTAGTATACTGAATAGACAAGCAGTAAAGTTTGGCTCCTTAAAGTATATTTGTATATTACAGATGCATACACTAAAAAAAAGACCAACTTCTTAAATCAAAAACATGCATTTTAAATATTTTGTTTTTAAAATAAGATTATTTTAAGCCCAAATTACAAAAACTTATATTATTAAGCTAAAAAATCTTAAAATCTTAATATAAAAATAAAAATCTTAAATTGTTAGGAAAGTATAAATAGGTACTATATCGTATCAAACAATCCCACTCGTAACAAATTAAAGTAACATTTATAAAATTACTAAAACAGAATACAATAGAAATTAATTAAAATTAAAAAATAAAAAAATTATAAATATAAAAAATAATTTTTATTTATTTTATTTTTTGATTTTAATTTTAAGAACATTTATTCTTAAAATAAGAACTTGGTCTTATTTAAAATGTTCTTAAAATCAAGATGTGTTCTCTTAATTTGAAAATTTTATGTTCTCGACGCATTTTTTAGACCAAAAATCTTAATTCTGAGACCAAAATCTTGATTTTAGAATATTATTTTTGATCAGTGTAGATCGAGTTTATAGTATTACACTTAATATTTATTGCGGCTTGCAAACTTTAAAATATAGACTAGTCAAGTACCACTATATTCTTTGAAATATCTGAAAAAATAACAAAAATTGGCAAATCAAACATTTTTCCATGCAGATTTTGAAATTGAATAAATTGACTTATTTATAATTTAAAAAAATTTTTTGTATCAAAAAAAGTTACCATCTATCACTAAAATCTAATATTTATTTTATTCTCTATCTATTTTTTGTTTTGTTTTATATTTAATGTTTTCTTATATTTTGACACTAATGTGCGTAATAAAATCTGTAGTTATGTGTAGCTATTTGCCTCTACATTTCCTAGACATGTTTGCAATTAAATGAAGACAATTTAAGTATAGGAAAAATCACTCTTATGCCAAGTGTCTGTGTAGCTGTGGATATTGTGAGTTGTAACTGTTCGTATAACTTGTTTGGAGTTGCGACCACGTGTCATCGAGTCGTAGACAATTAAATAGACATCGGCCACGGTATCGAGGACAACCCTGGGGCATGTGCCTCAAACCTTCAACCTGATGACAATATTATTGTTAAATTGCAAAGCGCGCAAATCAAATTAACATGCGCTGTGCTTTTTTGTTGTCATTGTTCTTGCTGTTGTCGTTGTCGCTGTTGTTGTTGTCGCTGTTGTTGTTGCTGTCTTTTGGCCGCAGAAAAATGGTTGGCAATGTTGCTGCCAACCACAGCAGCAACCCCCAAAAGGCGGCAACGGGCAACGGCAACCACATGGCCGCCAATGCCACCCCAAAAGAGCGGCAAATGAAGCAGCTTAGCCCTGGGCAGCAGCAGAGCCACCCAGCCACCCAGCCAACCACCCAACCACCCACCAGCTGTGACCGGCTGCTGGCGGTGTTAATGACGCACAAGTGTGACACTTTTCTGGCGGCGTCATCAACGTCTGCCTCTGTCTCTGTCGCTGCCTCTGTCGACGTCGACGTCAGCGTCAAGCGTCTGCGGAGTTGAAACACGAAACAAGAGCAAATTGTTACAATTGCTTTTTATCACTATGTGTGTGTGTGTGTGTGTGTGTGTGTGGTAGCGACAACAACAACTGAGCATGAATAAATGAAAGCAGAAAATAAGTTGATTTTAATATGAAATTTCACGCTGGCTCTTTCCCTGTTTGCCTCTTTCCATCTCTCTCTCTCTCTCACTCTCTTTCTGTCTCTCGTGCTTTTCCTTTTCATTCTTCTTGGTCTTCAGCTTCCTTTTTTGCGCGTTCTGCGTGCTGTGTGTGTGTGTGTGTGTGTGTGTACATTTTATTTCGGCAACAAGGCAAAAAAAAAAAAAAAAAAAAGAAAATGCCGTTTAATTGAAAATTATCGCAACATGGTTGTCACGCAATTATTTCGCGTTATCACCGACCTCGAATAGGGTGGGGATTGGGGTTGGGGTTGGGGATGTTGAGACAACCCTCGGTGGCAACCCTGTCACCGACTCTGTATCATTTATATTGTTGTACGCATATTCCAGATCCCAGGCGTGCCAAATGCGTTTAAACAAGTGCAACAACAACAACAACAATAACAGCCACAACGTTGCCACTGTGATGGGAGTTGTAGTGCAAAGGGGTGGGTGGGTGTACTGCACCACCGCGCAAAGCAACCACCTCGAACACCACCTGAGGTTGTCATAGCTGCCGCGATAATTTGCACATAAATTTGTTGATTGACACGGGCATAAAGTAGTACACACACACACACACACACACACACACACACACACACACACACACACACACGCACACCCTTCGCATAGAACCTTTTCTAAAGCGTGAAATTTTAATTGCCCTAAAGCCGAGTTCACAATCAAAAATAATAATAAAAAATCAAAATGAGAACAAAATCAAAGAAGCGACCAACTGAGGTTAAGTGACACAGTTGACAGAAGCAGCGAGAAAGAGGGAGTAAAAAAGAATGAGGGGGTTGGCTTATATTAAATGCTGTATGACATGGGTCAAGCATGCTGTTAATTGAAGGTTAAAAGCATCTCGATTGCAGGTCGAATCGAATAGCCAGAATCAATTACAAGCAGTCCTTACATTTTGCCATTATTTGTGGACAGTGTAGAAAAGAGAATAGAGAACCGTTACCGTGGGTGAATTCGATATATGACAGAAGAGTACAATACAAAAGTGGTAAAAATAAACAGGAAGCGTACCGAATACATTTTACATAAGAAATATTATATTAAAAAAAATAAGAAATCAAAACTTTTTTTAGCTTATTAATTTTAATTAGTTTGGTTACGATATCTCATAAAACAAAAAAGTTTTTCATACTTAGACTTAATTTTCACCGATTTGAACCAACTTCGGTAAGGATGTATAAGACTAACTTAAATGAATATTCTATAAGTTTGGTTACGATATCTCAAAAAACTAAAAAGTTTTTCATACTAAGATTTGATTTTCGCCCGATCGGTCCTATGACAGCTATATGATATAGTGGTCCGATTTGAACCAACTTTGGACAGGATATATAAAACCAAGTCATATGCTTATTGTATCAGTTTGCTTTAGATATCTCATAAAACAAAAAAGTTTTTCATACTAAAACTTAATTTTTGACCGATTGTTCCTATGGGCGCTATATGATATAGTGGTCCGATTCAAAAAGAAACAAACTTGACCTGCCTTTAAGATAGAGGAATCTACATACCAAATTTGGTGTCACTAGCTTTTAAATTGTTCTTATAATTTGGATATGAAATATTTTTTTTCGATTTGTGGGCGATAAAGGGGGCGTGGCCAAATTTTTAAACAAACTTGATCTGCTTGCAATATAGAGGAACCTACATACCAAGTTTGGTGTCTCTTGCTCTTATAATCATTGAGATCTAAGTGTTCATACAGACTGACGGACAGACGGACAGACGGACATTGCTATATCGACTCGGCTGTTGATGCTGATCAAGAATATATATACTTTATAGGGTCTGCCACGCCCTCTTCTGCCTGTTATGCATATATTCGTTAAAACAAACCCAATAGACCCCTGTATTTTTTTTAAGTACGGGGTCTAAAAAAATTTAAGAATAGGACTCTGTTTAAAAAATTCTCTTATTCTTAAACTTATGAAATTTCTAGTTGATTACTCAAATATTCATTTCAAATGTCAACTCCATCTAAAAAAATATTATATTAATAAAATCTATTGACTATAATATTTGTGGAATTGATTGGAACAAAAAACTTTGGTTACAATAAAATATATTTTTAATTTGATATATAGTATATGAGAATGTACCTTATAAAATGAAGTAAGGATAAACTGAAAACACAATGCACAGATTTTCTATTTCATCAATTCATTGGCAACTTGTTTTCTCAATCTCTGAGGACTTTTCGACTTATGACGCAGCATGTTAAATGCTAACCAGGCAGTCAACTAATTGACCCATTGATGGGTTTATTAAATACCCACCGTGGAAATGAGATAAACAAAAACATCAACAACAACAACAAACACTGGGAGAATGCCACCTTCAAAGACAACAACATCTATAAGAAAAGAGATGGGATGGAATGGAATGGAATGGAATGGAAAGGGAAGGGAACTAAACAAGCCACATAAACAAACATAGACTAGGTAGGGAGTCCCCCTAGAAAGAGTCAACTACGAGTATTAAATAATAAAAAAAGGCAACAAGAAGAAGACATTCAAGAATGAGGTGAGTGAGAAGGAGGAGGAGGAGGAGGAGGGAGCAGCAAAGCATTAATCAATCTCATCGAACAATGAGAGAGTGAGGCATAAAGGGAATAAATTCAACAGAACTGCAGCCTGGTAATGTTTTCATAAACCAATTTATACACAAACAATAAATTGCCGAGCACTAAAAACGATTTTTCCTGAATGAAAGTGAAGCTACCACTGAGACTGAGACTGAGAATTGTCGAACAGGTTGGGAACTTGTCGAGATCGGGAAGGAGAACTCAAATGGGGAACAATGCAAGGGAAATGGTCAGGTATCTATTTCTTTTCTGTGATTCGGTTTCTCGTTCTGGTCAGGATCATGGGGTGTGTTGGCTCAATCAATGCCAGCCCAGAACAAGTGTTATGAATGATTTGATGTTTTTATTTGTCATTGAGAGACGTTGCCTCGTTACGACCTGCGACCTGCGACCTCAACAAACCGCACAAAGCGATAGAAGAACAAAAAATCAACGATAATAGTTTTGATTTCACTTTTTCTCCATGGTTTTATTTTTGTTTTGTTGAGCCAGACGAACTGGCACCACAGTCAGGCAACGACCGCAGCTTGTGACATGATTTATGAATAGAGCATCGAGCATCGAGAATCGAGATAGAGTTCCCAAATATCCAAAATCAATGCCGAGCTATGAGCATTGTCCTGCAGTTCGGCATTTCGGGGTTAAGAAATGATGAAAAATGTTTCAATAAACTCTGCTCTGGCCTAAGCTGCTCCAAGCCCTCCAACCCTTCAATCCTCCAATCCTTCAATCCTCCAATCCTCCCTTTGGGGGGTCCAACACATTGGAGCTAAACAAATAACCACAGCAAACAACAGTCGCAATCCTCGCCACATTTACAATGACAGACATCACGTCGGAATTTGAATTCAGAGCTGAAGTCGGAGTCAGACTCGGAGTTGGAGTTGGAGTTGAAATCGGAGTCTGGCGTGGACATCATAACCGGTTCGTCAGTCGCATATTAACGGCTTAATTGACCGCCGTGTGGCTATGGTCTGTGGTCTTTCTTTCTCTCTCTCTCTCTCTCTCTTTCTCTCTCTTTCTGTATGTGTGTTGTGTGCTCTGTGGTCAGTCATCCACCTGGTCAGAAGCTTGACACTTCCTAGAGCCTTACTCTTGTTGTCATGGATCAGTTTAGCATTTGCTCTCCTCAATTTCTTCTAGTACAACCAAAATATATTTCCAAAAAAATTACAAACAAAAGCAACAACAAGAAAAAGGAATCCAATACAAAAAAATGAGCACTTCCGTTTGGCGCGTCTGTTCAAAAAATTAGAAAACAGCAGCAGCAATAAGGGAGGACGACGAGGATGAAGGGGCGCAAGTAATGCACAAATTGCTGGCTTTTATTAAAAAACACAACAACAAAAAATAAGCTGAAATTTTATAATTCCTGCACAACGACAACTGCATACACTTTCACTTCATTTGTTTTACAAAACAAAAAACAACAAATAGTTACCAATATTAAAAAAAAAAAAAAATGATCATAAATATCAACAGAAATTGCTAGAGTTACCAAACGATTGATAAAACGTATATACTCTGTAAGCCAAGTGTATCTCACGCGAAATCAACAACAAAACGAATCGTTGATATCAGTCAATGGCCAGAAATTGACAGGGTAATTCGGCCGGGAAGCCGGGAATCACAAGGCAACCCCCAAAAAACACATCACCCACCCAGATCCACCGCCATATTGACTACCAGAACGGCTAATCAATGAGCCACCATTTGTCTGGTCCAGCCCCCAATAAGTGCGAGTCTCCTTCCCTCCCTCCCCGCTCTCTCCGCTTTCCCCGCTCTGGTCATTTCCTTCTCAAACCCACATTAAATTGTCTTATGAAATGCGTCTTTTGTATAGCCGATTTTTAATTTGATTTTAATGTAGAACACGACGCAGTTTTATTTTTTTTTTGTTTTACATTTTCCGAATTTTTTATTCCCGTTGCCTTCCTGGTCTCATTTTATTTCCTGCTTATCGGATAAATTAATTTTCAATTGACCTAGTCCTCAGCTTTAATAAAAGTACAATCTTTTTACTATAAAATAAAATCTAAATTCAAAACTAACTTTTTGTTGCTAAATAACATAGATAAGGAATATCTTCAAGTGTCTTGGATTAGCGTTTTTTAGAGTTTTTTAATCATAATTATTATGTTGGTTTGTGTATTTCGGAATAAGATTTAGATTGCATTAAGATGTGCTTAGAAAACGTTGTAAGTTTTGTATTTCAGCTTTAAAAAATTTAATACTAATATTTTTTTATTGCCGAAAAATAGGAAGCAAGAAAGGAGCTAAAAAGGAGCTGATAATGTTTGAAAGCAGCTAAATAAATATTAATAAGTGTGACTGGAATAATGTCACCGCTTAACTAATCAATGAATACTTTAAATAGTCTAGAAATATAGAACAATGTGCAATTTTTAAACAAGCTAGAAGCACACATGTATTAAAAATCGTTTACATTTAGTTGTTAAATTTACATTAATAAAGTTTTTTTTTTTTTTTTTTTTTTTAGTATTTACATTTATTTATTTACATATATTTACAATCATCAGCAGATCTGTTGTACATACAACTTGAACTGATGTGTTAAAATTAATAATGAAATTAAAATCCACACAATAATTACAAATTACCTATTTATTTGTATTCATTTGATTCTTTCTTCCTAGTGCAACGAAAGTATCCTTATAAATTAATAAATTTTTTTTTGGTAATATCGTAAATCATTTATCATACTGACTGCAATTATTTTGAGAAATGTACTTCAAATATCATAAATGCTTTTCATATGTGTATGCAAATTGAGGTATTCTTTTTTTTAGCTCTTCTATTGGCTCATTAAAATGACAGAAGCGGATTATAATATAACATTAGACAAGCACAACGAGTGGCCATAGATAAACACAAAGGACAGAGGAACAAACTGAACTCGACACAAAATAGCAAATATCAAAGGACTTTTGTTCATTTTTTTCCAATTTTTTTTCGTTTACTCGACGTTTTCCATTTTCCAATTGAAGTGGTCTTTAGCCACTTAGAAAGTACGTGAATTGAACGATCGAAAAGAGTCATTTTCGATTTACGCTTTCGATGTGATTGGGCAAATTTATTGAACTATAATTGTTGGAGAATAACCGATTGAAAGGCAGCCAACGAAAATACAGAAGCCATTAACATGGCAGTCCAGTTGGTTTTGGCCATAAAAATAAAAAGAAACGGCCAAATAAACGGCTAAAGAAATGGCTAACAAAACGGTTAAATGGCTGAGAAACTCACAGTGCTTCGGATTTGGGATTTGTAAATTTGCGAATTTGGGATTTGGGATTGGTATGCAGTTTGGGTACAATCTTTGCTTTTGGCTGCATTTCAATTGCAGTTTTTGAAGATATTTGCTTTCATTGCTGCTTGGCCAGCCGAATACGAAGTATTTATCCTTTCGCCCGAATCCTTTTTTCGCCCGAAACTTCAGCAACTCCTTAAACTGCGGAAGGAGTGAGACAAATGCCGAGGAAAGTGACTAAAAAAAAGAAAGAGAAACGAAAGAGTTTGGCCGCGTGTTCGAAGCGTGTCAGGTAGTCAGGACGAGTCCTCGGAATGTCCTTGACTTCAGCTTCCATTGCATAAAGTTGCCTGCGGCCTGACGCAATGGTAAAAACAATAGGCCAGGCAGTTCTTACCCAGAAGATGATTCAACTCTATGCAACCCGCAAAACCTCAGTTTCATTTCTTGGTCCACGGTCTTTGGCTGACCATAAAGGACGCAGGACTGAACAGAGTGTCTATGTAATTACTGGGAAATTGTGGCCGGGGTTTTTGTTGGCCCTAAGGCTCTAAGGAAAATGCAGAGTCGAGAGATTTTTGTAATGGCTATAATGTAATTGTTATTCGTTGTGTTAAGCAGAAACGGTGACCAAAAACTGAGTCCAGCGAATCTACAATCACTTTGTTTCGGGTTTGGTTTCGGGTTTGAGTTTGGATAGGCCAATACAGAAAAGGAGTAGACTGAGCATGTGGGGATGTCTATTTGGATTTGGATGACAGTTGTATCGCATCGCTAACCACGAACTGTGATCGCCTTCGAACTGAAGTCCGCTTCGCCATGTGACCTTGATCGCCCGAACAGTAGGGACATCTGCGAGGGGGTTCGCATGCCTTCAACTGGTCGGGCCACTGGTCATAGTCGCCTTCGTCCTTCAGCTCCAGTTTGTTGCCATTTCCATTGCCATTGAGTCGCTTGAGTCGAGTTGTATCTGGATCCTTGGATCCTGTGTGCTTGTCCTCGCTCAGCAGCAAGACTTGCAAAGGATTCGCGATGTATCGATGAGTCTTGGTGTCCTTGCCACCTCGATACAGTTCACCAAATTTACCCCGATTTAAATGTACTCTCTCCTCAGTTTCCCTCGATATCTTTTCTTGCAACTCGGCACTCAGCAGTTGACTCGCAAATGACGTCATTGATCCAAACGGCATTTGCTGATGCTGTCGACGCTGCAGCTCCTCGTGCAAGGATCTGCCAGCTCTGATGGCACTGAAGTCACTTTGGCGCGGGGTTAACCTACAGATGTTCATGGCACTCAAGATTCCTCCCTTTAAAACAATGTTCTGCATCTTTTCTAATCTTTTTTTTCTCTTTTTATAACTTGTTGTTTATTTTAAAAACGAGTATATCTAATTTCTGTATATATATTTTTGTCAATGAACAATTTACAATTTTGTTAAGAAATTTCGCCCAAAATCTAGAGTAAAAATATATCTGTATATCTCGTGTTGACTATTCCAGTTTTCACTCTGCTCCACTCTCAGTTTAATGCGACACATGAAGTTCAACCCAGAGATTACTTTGATGTTTAGGATATTTCGTGAACCTTAACAGGGGTGGGTTGCATCATAAAACAATTGACTTTCTGACCGTACAACAGCCCACTAAACATTAACAAAACGATTGCCAAAATGAGAAAAAAAAAACTAATAAAATAACGAGGAAAATTCGGCGAAAAAAAATGCAATTTAATGTGCAAAAAATGTGACGAAAAAAAAAGGGAAAAAAAAGGATTTGTCAGCTATCGAATTCGTGCGAATTATATTTTATGGCAGGGTTAGGGTTACGGCTAGGGTTAACCCTAAAAACGTAACCCTAAAAGCCGCTTTGGCTACCTGACCCACGGCTTAATTATGTCATTTGCCGCGTAAGTCAAGGCTGCAAAGTCAATTGCTAAAAAAAAAAATAATAAAAATAGAAATGGAAAAGTGGAAAAAACACATGTAATAAAAAGATGACCGTATGTATCCAGTTATATATATGTAGATAACTCCTATGTATATGCGAATGCGACTAACTCTCGCCGCTCTCCGCTCTCCCACTGGGAGAATTCGCCTGGTCTGGTGACACTTGCCTCCGCAATATTGCGCTGACAGCAACGAGAAATAATAGCCCAACAATTTATACAATTTATGAGTTTGTGACAGCAGCAGCAGCAGCAACAACAACAACATGGGAGATAGGGTGAAGGGTTAGCCAAAAAATGGGCATAATCTGAAATGGTGTTTGGGGGTAAAGGGAGAGGAGTAAAGAGCCAGAGAGAGAAAGAAAGAAATCAAAACAAGAATCATAAATTCGGCATGTCTAATGACAATTTCCTTCACTGTGTGTGTGTGTGTGTGTGTGTGTGTGTGTGTGTGTGTGAGGGGGAGGTGGGGCTGGGGAATGTCATTTGGAAACATTTTTTTTTTTTATCGTTTTGATTTCATTTTATTTCATTTTTTTTTCATTTTGAGCTCACATAAAAATCGTTTGTTGTCGTTCATAACATATTCTGGGACGTCCTGGACCGCAGAGAAATTTGAAAATTTGACATGGACAGCCCCCTCCTCCCCCCCTGCGCATTTCCATATGGAGCATTTTCACTTTCGAGCAGCTGACAAAACTGTTTTTGCAGTCGGGCCAATTCAACGGCGGCTGCATCCGCAATATAAATCAAAACTGGCCTAAAACAGTTGGCATTGTGTGAGTGAGCCTATAACTCAACGGTTCAAAGAATCAGTTGCAGTTGCAGTTGCTGTTGTGCCACACAGTGGCATGCTGCTAAATGAAGCAATCAACTGCAGAGAATAGAGCAGCAGAGAAGTGAGAACAAAACTGTAGCAGTTGCATTGTCTGGAGCCTCTTTTAGTAGCTCGTAATTGTTGTGCTTCGTTGCCCAAATTATAATGGGCGATGATGTCACCACACACGGAGACAAACGAAATGAGAAGGGGAAACAGAGAGAGAGAGATTGAAGGGGGGCAATACAAAGTGGCTCAAACAAATGTCAGAGGACCTTATGCCATTGTCGTTTCCTGTTCCTGTTTTCTTATTGTCTAACAGTCTTTCAGCCGTTTTACGATTATCTAACTTGGTCAAAACCCAAGGCCCAATGCCCAGAGTCCGTTGCCATTGTGGCCAAGGCACTTTAGGGCCCTTAGCCACAGCGTGGGTGGCCATTCAAGTTGTCACATTGCATTTAAGTCCCAATAAAAACGCATTTGATGTGCTTATGCCTCATTCTCCTTCTCATTCTCCTTCCCTTTCTCTATCTCTTTCGCCTGTTCGGCATCAGCATCAAACAGATAATAGAAATCGAATACGAATCCGAATCCGAAAGACGATTGAGATTTCAACTTATTAAATCAGGCTCGCAAAAGCTAACGAAGCATGTCCTTTGACCGTTACCAAACCCAAGCCCAAACCCCAACCCCTTCAACCCCTGAGCAACCCCTTTTAGAGGCCTTCAGTCCAGCGACTCTTGTTTACCCAAACTATTAGTTGGCTAACAAAAAAAAAAAAAAAAAAAAAAAAAAATACATAGAAAATAAAAGGATTTCGTTGTGCCTTTGCGGCCTCTGATCCTGACCAGCGATGGGACCATATAAAATGCAAAATGAAATAAAAATGAGCATAAAATTAAATGTGCTACATTGATGAATGGCCCCCCTTCCCCCTTCTCCCTTTCCTGCGGGGAGCAAAGGGAGAGGAGAGCGGCTAAAAGCTGCTCCTGGGACTTGTTCAGTCTGTGCTGTCCTGTGCTATCCTGACCGGACCGGACAGCACAGGACCCGGCATCAACATGCAGCGTTTAGCTTGATTTCGCTTTGAATGTTTATTTTATTGCGTGGAAAATGACGCCAACGTGGCCAAGAAATGTCCACGTCGCCGCCTTATCGACTGCCCCATCCCCATCCCCATCCCCATCAGCAGCCCCTCTTCAACCCAATTGGATGAACTGCCTCATCTGGGACGGTCATTTGGCAGGCGACGTGGACACGGCTCCAGTCGCTTTTTATGGCCGTTGATTCTATCGAAAATTTCGTACGCAATAAAATTCAAATATACTTGCGATAAAAATCAAATCTTGTTGGACATTTAAGCACCCAAACTACCCTTCAGCTCCTCCCCTAACCAGGACCATCAGCACCATTCCCATTGCGGCTGTTTTGGCTTTTCAATTTTCCCTCTCTACGTTGGCAACTCTGTCAATTGGTTTTTATTGGCCCAACCTTATGGTTAAGCTCCAGCTAGACTAGCCTATTTAACTTAAGCGCTATTTGGCATCAGGTGCAACTTATTAACAAGTTCACACGCCGCTTAAACTGAATATAGTTTTAGTTTTAGTTAAATAAACCTTTGAATCGGAATATATTAAATTGATTTGCGGTACTTACTGAATAAAAATTCGTCTATGTGAAGGTATTTTTACTTTATTCAATGCATAATTAATTATATAGACGTTTCCCAATTATAAGAACTGCTGTAATAAGAACTCCCCTTGGGTTCTATAAGTTTGGCTACGATATCTCAAAAAACAAAAAAGTTGTTCATACTAAGACTTGATTTTCACTCGATCGGTCCTATGACAGCTATATGATATAGTTGACCAATTTGAACCAACTTCGGTAAGGATGTATAAGACTAACTTAAATGAATATTCTATTAGTTTGGTTACGATATCTCATAAAACAAAAAAGTTTTTCATACTAAGACTTAATTTTCACCCGATCGGTCCTATGACAGCTATATGATATAGTGGTCCGATTTGAACCAACTTTGGACAGAATATATATAACCAAGTCATGTGCTTATTGTATCAGTTTGCTTTAGATATCTCATAAAAAAAAAGTTTTTCATACTAAAACTTGATTTTTGACCGATTGTTCCTATGGGCGCTATATGATGTAGTGGTCCGATTCAAAAAAGAAACAAACTTGACCTGCCTTCAAGATAGAAGAATCTACATACCAAATTTGGTGTCACTAGCTTTTAAATTGTTCTTATAATTTGAATATGAAATTATTTTTTTCGATTTGTGGGCGATAAAAGGGGCGTGTCCGAATTTTGAAATAAACTTGATCTGCTTGCAATATAGAGGAACCTACATACCAAGTTTGGTGTCTCTATCTCTTATAGTCTCTGAGATCTAGGCGCTCATACAGACGGACAGACAGACAGACAGACAGACAGACAGACAGACAGACAGACAGACGGACAGACGGACATTGCTATATCGACTCGGCTATTGATGCTGATCAAGAATATATATTCTTTACAGGGTCTGCCACGCCTCCTTCTGCCTGTTACGCACATATTCGTTAAAGCAAACCCAATAGATCCCTGTACTTTTTTTAAGTACGGGGTCTAAAAATAGCCAAGTCAACTTAAAAAGTAACAAATCTGTTGAATCTCAATAAATAAGAGGGAGAGAGAGAGAGAGAGAGAGAGAGAGAGAGAGAGAGAGAGAGAGAGAGAGATTTTCCAGCTTTACCAACAAATTGAAGATAGAAAATGAATTGAGATGCAGTTGATGCGACATAAGAAATGCCGACAAGTTTCCCAGAATGCGACCAACTGCGGTTAGTGATAGGACTAGAACGAGAACGAGAACGAGAGGAAGGAGAGGATAGGAAAAAGACAGCAGTTAGCAAGGAGAAGTACGACATTAATGAAGTGCTCTCTCCCACTCCGCATGTTGGCAAATGACAAATAAAACACCTACAAGCCAAGCCAGAAGGATGGAAGATAGCAGAAAGCAGCCAGAAGACCAAAGACCGAAGACAGTAGATAGTAGATAGAAGATTGAAGACACAGCGTGTTGTCATGCCGCAGACAAAGAGCTGACACGAAGAAGTGCAGATCAACTGGCTCCGTCTCGGAATGTGACTCCTTTATTTTTATTTTTATTTATTTTTGTTAATTTATGTTGGCAAAAAGGCAGAAACTCCGACCCCGTAGCGAAGCCCAAACAGTAGGAGCTCTGGTTGTCCTGGATGTCTTCGATGTCCTGGATGTGCTGGATGTGCTGGATGTCGGTGTTGTCCTGGTGCCGACCAGTTGTCGCTGCAGGGCAATTAGAACACTATCAGGCGGCAATAATCGGCTCGTTTGCACCCAAGTGTCGTCGCAGTCGCTGCTGACATTGTGTAATAAAAGCGAACAGCAGTCGGAATCTCAGCCATGAGCCATGTGGAAAAACAACAGGATATTTAGGCTATCAGCAGAGCCATCTCCTTTCAACTGTCCTTTGTTCGGTTTGAGTCTGTTGCTGTTTCTTTTTCTCTTTCAGTTTCAGTTTCTATATCTGTTTCTGTTGCATTCGAGGCGACATTATGGCAATTGTGAGTGCATCTCTGAGATACGAGCACGACATCTATCCAAATGTTGCATGCACCGTCGGCGGCGACAGGCGGCGATCAAAGTCGATTATCACAATTTTTGGGATTTGCCTTAAATCACGCACCGTGGCCAATGTCCATTGTTATCATCCCTGGCATGCGTACAACTCAATTAAAATACCAGGAACACTTCTCCAGTCTCGTCTCTCTTTTTTTTTTTAGGAAGTGTTTTTCTTCGAAGCCCTTTTGTGGTTTCTCCGCTCCCTAATCCCTTTAATTAATGATAATGCGCGCAACAATCTCGTAAATATTACCGGGTCTCAACATTAACAAACGAGTTCACACACACAACACACAACACAGACATTCTAACATTCTAACAGCTTCCTGCCTTTCCTCCAATTGCCAGAGTTGTCGCCAGTTTCCAGTTGTCACTCCCCATTTCCATGCTGGCCTCGAGTGACCAGCGATTAGCGACGAGTCCTTTGCTGCATCCAACAAAAGGATAAAAGCAAATCCGCAACATCTCCAAATCTCCAGCCATTTAATACAAAGCTTTCCTTTTTTACCTTCTGTTTCTGTTCTTAGATTCTTTAAGCATTTAAATTTCGTTTTTATTTTTCTTAAACGTAACATTTCTTAAAAAAATTAAAATTTCGTTATTATTCTTCTTAAACGTAACATTTCTAATTAAAAAAGCAAATGTTATTCCACAAATTAGAATTTCAATTGACAAAAAATTAATTTAATTTTTAATTTCTGAAATCGCACTCACTCAAATACAGCTCAACAATATTTTAAACAAAACTCACGAAAGAATAATCTAAAAAAAATAAACAAATATAGTATATTTTATAGCAGACAGTTTAGACCTTAAGTATTTTAGAAAGATTGAGTACTGATTGGTTGAGTTAGTTCTAAGACTAAAAAAGTTTTTTATACTTTTGCACGTTCAAAATGTCTTAGCTAGGTTGTGTAAAAATTTCAGCTTCCTAGTTCTTATGGTTTCGGCTGTGCAATGATCAATGAGTCAGTCAGTAAGTGAATAAAAATCGAATTATTACTTATCTTTTTGTGTGTTTTTAAAAACAGAACAGTACTTATATTTATTTGATACCAATTTCTTATAATTTTTGGGTTGTAAAATATATTTACAAGCTTGATCAATGCTCTTTATTAAATTGTTGGCATAATATTAATTTTAGCCTTGCTTTTCTTTTCCTCTGTTTATCATAAAAAAAGTGTACATCTTTAGAAGTCTTAATATATAAAAAAAAGATTGTGAATTAAACTTAAACCAAGGAAAATGTTGGGGTAGTTTTAATTACAATTGAGAATATAGAAAACTTTTGAAGCTCTTCATAAGAAACGTTATGTAAGAATTATAAATCTATTAAGAGCTACCCCCAATTTAGCGATGTCTTGACATGCGCTCCAAAAATGCCAAGAAACCACAATGTCAACCCTAACCTCACCCCACCACACCACACCCCACCCCACCCTTAAGGGACAGCAGCGGTCAGGGGCTCAACGCGCACTGAGACAAAACCCTTGCGCGCAGTTAAAGCAGCCATGATTATTTTTTGGGGGCGTCAGGAACTGTGGTAGATGTAGTTTAGAAGAGGGAGGAATGGGGAATGGGGAACGTTGGGGTTGAGTTGGAAAAAAAAGGGTTACTGGACTGTCTGTGTGAGAGTTGTTGCAGTTGTAGTTGTTGCTGTTGCGTTTTTTTAAGAGTCAGGTCTACAGATGTCGCGCTGTTGTCCTGCTGCTTGGTATTTGGTATTCGGAATGGCGGATGTGTCACATGGGTTAACTGTGCCATGTTTCAAGCTGTGTGTTGCTTTGCTGTCGCTGATATCCTTGTTATTGTCCTTGCCAGCTACTGTTGCTCCTGTTGCCGTACAGTGACAATGCCAATTTGCATTTAACACCGAGTGTTAGCCACTGGGTGACAGGCATTAAATAATTAACTCGCCTTAAACATTCACAAGGCCAACAAGCAGACACCAAGCGAGACAAGGAGAGAGGAGTGTGGCAGTGGTAGTGGGAGTGTGAGTGTGAGTGTGAGAGAGACTCACAGAAAGTAAACCCAAAATTTTAGAGACAAAGAAAACATTTAACATACATAAGTAGCAATTGAATTAAACCAATAATATTAACCAAATGACAATGTCAGGGGTTGGAAGAATGGGGATTGGGAGAATGGGGATGAGAAGGAGAAGGAGAATAAGGAGGGGACGTGATGGGGTCTTGATGTGGAACATGTGTAGATATTTATTTAACAAACATTGCAAATAACAATGACACAACCAGAAGCACGCAAAAAAAATAAAGCAAACACACACACACACACACACACACACACACAGACATACACACATTTATACAGAGACAGCTCCAATAGAGACGATGGCAAATCAAAGGTGAAAAGATGTGATAAGCAAACAAACGTGCAACGAAGGCAATCGCTAAACATGGCAACAGCAACACCCCAGCACCTCTCTCTCTCTTTCTTTCTCTTTCTATCTCTCTCTCTCTCTCTGTGTGTCTCCACTGAAGCGTACATGACGTATTGGCACAAGTACGGGCCACAATCCCCACATACACATTCAGTCTTTTCTCCCCTGCTTCCTTGTTCGTATCCATGTCGGAGTCAGCATCAGAGACAGAGACGGAGACAGAGATGGAGTTGGAGACCTGGTCCTGGTACAGATTCAGATTCAGGTCCCAGTGCAGAGCCACTTGAAAGCCCGGCATATCTTGATTGTTTGCATGTAAATCTGCACAAAATCCCCAAAGTACCAATGGCATCAGCATCGACATCGGCAGAGGATGCAAAGGATGCCAGGACTCTGGATACTGGATTCTGGATTCAGCGACAGCTCTGGGCGCATCGTTACCGTTACCTGCTCGACAGCTGCCGGCACTGCACATCATCATGATGATAGCGATGATAACGATGATGATAACGATAACGATGATGACGATGACAATGATGATGGCCTTGGCTGCTCTATGGCACACATCGAACAATCCCCAATCCACAATCCCTCGCACAATTGAGCTGAGTGCCTGGGTGCCAATCGTCAATCTGTTTTGGCCTGGTCAGGTGGGTTTGTCGCCTTTTGGCCAGTTGCAGCCAACTGCTGCTGACGAATGCGCTGCTGATTGAATAATCTCAATATATTAATTGGAAATTTAAGAGTGCATTTTTTAATTTCCTCAACTTTCTAGCCGCTTTGCTTTGTATTTATTAAAAAAAATTATTTATTTATTAAAATATGTAATGCAAATATTTGTGGAATTTATCGCTATTGCAATGGAATTAATATTAATATTTAACATTTTTAACTGCATTAATTTCAGTACTTAATAAATAATAATAAACTACTCATTAAATATAAAACTCACCCAAAGTTTTTCCTTTAAAGACGAACAATTGTAGAAACAATTTATTTTAATGACTGTCACATTAAAAACAAAATTAAATTGAATTTTTTTACAGTTGAAATTGTTATATTTATTTATCAAAAGCTTACATATCCAAAAACATTCTTAACTAAATTATGCCCATTACTATAAGTGTACACAAAATGTTGATAGCCTGCTTATTTAATTTCAATATATTTAAATTTGTATTTTTAATGCATTTATTTAAAAACAAATAAGTTACATCTGCTCGTTGTTAAGCACATTAAATTAAAAATTTTCAAGGCACATATTAATTCAAATTAAACTACAAAATATTGTTAAATAAATATAAATATAAAGAAAGTTTAGAAGTGACAACACTATAAATTATTCTATGATTTTAAATCAAAATATATATATAAATCTTTTTTTTTTTGAATTATCATCAAAAGAAGCTTTTAATATAATATATTTATTGTTCTTGCATTTGAATGTTTGTCAATAGATTAAAAAATTGCAATATTTTCATTAATTTATATTAAACTACAAAATATTGTTAAATAAAAATAATAATAAAGAAAGTTTAGGAGTGACAACACTATAAATTATTCTATGGCTTTAAATCAAAATACATATATCTTTTTTTTTTTTTGAATTATCATCAAAAGAAGCCTTAAATATAAAATATTTATTGTTGTTGAATTTAAATGCTTGTCAATAGATTAAAAAATTGCAATATGAATATATCCAATTGGATTATAAATGCAAATGAAGATTGATGTATTTGCATATTTATTTTTCATGCAGCGACTTTCGAGTGTTGACCTGGCCAAGACTTGGTTGGCCATAACTTGAACTATTGTGCAGCGTCTTGTACTGTTCCAAGCATTTCCAGTTCCAGTTCCAGTTCTTCTCTTTCTTCTGCTTTATCATTGCTCCTGCGTGGTGTGTCCAATTTTCCGATTTTCTACGACTTTCTCTTTGTGTTTTTTTTTTGTTCCCCCCTTTTTACGTTGTGTTGCGCACTTTTACCAAGAGGCAGTGGGAGGAGGGGAGGGAAAGGGCATGAAACAAGCAAGAGTTAGGGGCAGGATGGAGTTGTTGCTCTGTAGTTTTTGGTTCACCTTTTGCCGACTTTCAAATGGGATGACTGAGGCAGAGGCGAGACGCTTCAACTTAAACTGCATTTATTGGAATTTTACAATAAACTAACGACGCGCCATGCCAGGCACGTTTTACGTCAACGACGAGGACGACAAGGACAACGATGGAAGCAAAGCGCAAAGGACACTACGCGGTATCTGAGGCCGGGAACAGGAGCCCGCACATAGGCCAAAGCCAAAGCCAAACCATTGCAATTGCACAAGTTTACGGTTTTGGTTTTGTATACCCTGTAAACCGGCTGAAAGCCAAATGGGTTAACATACAAGCCAACCCAACTAGAAATCTAATTTCCAAGTAATTTGTTGTGCTTTCAAATAAATTGTATTCTTTCGCAAATGTTCTTTTTTTGTAAATGTTTTGATCAGCAAGTTTTTAATGGGTATCTTGTAGTCAAGTTATGCCATTTGTAACTTAGTGTTTTTTTTTTGTCGTTTTGTGCCTCTTTGTATTTTTGTTGTTGTGTTTTGTTTTTGTTTTGTGCCCGTTTGCCAAAGGCGCGTCATACATGGCGTATGCTTGATGCACCCCAAACGGTAGAGGATGTAATTAAAAAACGGCAACAAAAAGCTGCACTGACAGCATGTAAACTTGCTGCACGACACCGACACTCGAAACGGGGCCCAGTCCCAAGCCGATTTGCAATACCTCAATGCCTCAGTTGCCTCAGTTGCCTCAATGAATGCCCCCATTCCTTGCCACGGCGACGACTGTATCGATGAGCTTCGATGGCAGCAAGCACAAACACACACACACACACACACCCGCACACACACACACACACACCCAAAGCAATGCCAGGCGATATCCATAGCTCAAAGCTAAATCTCTGCACAAACAGGATATATAGCTGGAGTCAAAGTCAATCCCAACCCCCAACCCCCAACCTTCAACCCTCAAAAGCCCAACCCACAAGCCAAACTCTCAAGCGCCAAGCGTGCCGATGTCGATACCGCGTCCGTTCCAACTTGGTTTTGTAGTCAGTCAGCTTTTGTTTAGCACTTTTTGTCTTTTTCTCATGCTTTTTGTTGCTGCCCCTGCAGTTGTTTTTTACTCCTGGCTGTGCTCCTTTGCACATACCCTTACCTCCATCTACTTCTCTACAGTCATGTGATTTTTTGCGGGTATTTTTTGTGATATTGAGCCCGGCTGCTGTTGGGCGCACTCAAGGGAAAGCCAAAGCTATCTTCCAGTTGTTGTTGTTGTTGTTGTAGCTAAGCTACTGCTGCCTTGACGTATTCGGTTTAGTGTGATTTGTATGCGTACCCAATGCCCCCAAAACCCCTTGTCCATAGTCCATAGTACAAGTCGAGACGAGACGAGTCGAGTCGATTGGAGTCGATTGGAATAGTGAGTCGGATTTCGATTTTACGAGCACACTCAAAAGCAAACAGCCAAAAGCTGCAGCTACTTGTGCACATCAAACGGAGCTGAAAGCGAAACACTTAGTCGACTCAGCTGAATGGACTCGACAACAGACGGACAGACGGACAGACAGACAGACAGACAGACAGACGGACAGACGTATAGAACAGATGAACTGACAATAGACCAAGAACAATAAGGAGCACGTAGAAAAGCGTTAACAGGAAGCAAGAAAAGCCACTTTACTAGAGAATTCAACAGCATCAAGAAGCATCAAATATACTTGTTACATACGTATGAATACTTCAGCTGAAGTTAACCATTTGCAGATTCAAGTATTATGAATTTGTGATTAACTAAAAGCTAAATGCAAGTCTTTAGTTAGCAACTCACAAGTTAAATAATGGATTAAAGTCTGATAAAAATTATCTGACTGACAATTTGTCACTTTAGATACATTTTTTAAAAAATTCTGATCATCATTTGAACATTAGTAAATTCTACATAAAATACAGCATCAGAATTACACATATTACTTAATTAATAGAAATAATTTTGAATTGCACTTTGTGGAGTTACAACTAAATTTGTGCTTCTTTGAATCAAATATATTCGGATTAAAAAATCTTTTAAATTAAAATTAAAACCCATACTCAAAAAATTTTAAAAATGGCATTAAATTCCTTGCAAAATATTTTTAAAATCATGTAGATCTAATTTTCTCTCCTGATCTTACAGTTACTTTTCCGGTATGCCTCGATTTCTTATTCTTTTAAGGTTCTTTTCATTTTAATCGCATCTTTTATTTCCTTTTGATTTACCCTATGGCAGTTGGTGTAAATCGTTAGACGAGTTTAGAGGTTAAAAGTCAGTAAGACACAAAAATATATTTAAAATCTTTTGGATAAAAACATTAAGCGAATGCTGATTTACACTCGTCTTTCATTGCGCTTAAGTAAACAATAGTTGTGGTGGGGTGGGAGTGGGATTGGGGGTGTCTCTGTAGGGGAGGGAGGGGGTGGGGGTAATTAAGTGTTGCTGATCTGAGGAAATTCAGTGAACATGTTGCAAGCATTAACCACAGGCAGAAAGGGATCTTCTAATCAATCTTGTCCAATCGTCCAGAGTGCAGTGTAGTACGCGATACGTACTTCTTACCCTGTGGCTTGTAGGCGTCAGTGTCGAGGGAGCGCTCCTTGAACCGATCCTTGATATACTGGACACGTGCGGGATCAACGTTGCTGCGACGCCTCAAGGGATTATAATATGGTATCTTGCGTAACGGCTGCTCCGGCATCTTGGACTGCGGCTGTGACTGCGGCTTCTGAGTCCCAATATTCTTCAAATTGTTGTCCATCTGCGCCTGATCCAATGGCACGAGAGCGACACTATTGGACTGATCATTGCTCAGATCGGAGTACCCCATCGGCAAGTTGTTGCTGCGTGTTGTCATCTTACCCTGTTCGGCCTGCAACTGTTCCAATGGATTTAGGCAAACACTATATTGCCTTAGGTACTTCATTTGGTTCTCATGGATCGGCAACTCCATGCGAGCCAAGTTGGAGTAACCCATTGGTAAATTGTTGCGACTATTCTTGTTATTCTTGTTATTGTTGCTGATGTTCATCTTCATCTTCACAAGTATCTGGGTCGGATTCTGTTCAGGCTTCGATTGTATCTTGGCCTGTTGCTCCTTTTTGACGGCATCGACCAAAGCAAGTGGTTGCAATTGTTTTGGATCTAAATATATAACATTTAATGATTTGTTAGATTTGTTGCAATTGATACTTTTACTTTAGTTAATCGAAGACAGCGAGTTTGGTTCATAAATGGCTGAATTTGAGTACTTACTGCAAGTCAAGGAGCGCTTCAGCTGTATAGCCTTCATGGGGGCTCTCAATTGAAGTTGTCGCAACATCCTCTGTGGTGTGATATCGGAATACTGGAAGGGACTCCAATTTCGCGGATTGCCACTTGAAAATTTAGCGCTGTTGATTAGATCTGCCTAGTTTGTTGTATCTGTTTAATTCACTTTTCTGTTGCAGTTCACAATTTACAACTGTTGTATCTAAGTTGATTTTTGTTTTTATTTTCCCTTAGTCCGAAAAAAAATGGATGTAGTGCCAGAAAAAAAGTAGGAATGAAATGAAATGCTCGACAGACGAGTTTACCCTGTGCTCACACTCTGACAACTCGTTTGAGTGCAATTTCAAAGCCTGCTCGTTGACGTTCAACCAGGACCCAAGGGTTTCCACTTTCTCCTCTCTCACTCTCGCTCAGCCTCTACCGTCGGCTTCTCTTCTCAGTAGTATTTTTTTTTTTAAAAAACTGCATGCATATTTATAGTTCCGCTTGTTGACAAATATCGCGCACTGTTGACTGACGGCCCGGCAAACGGAAGCTGCACTGATTAGAAACCTAGTGCTGCCCACTCTAGATTCCGGTCGTATTCCCTTTCCAAACAGTCGACTCCTCTGGTATCCAGCTTTGCCTGGCAACCCATACATAATAGTAAAACAAAAAAATAATCAAAAAATTCTTTTGGCGTTGGCTTAAAAAATGCGCCACTCTACAAAAAAGAAAAGAAAAGTCGGACAAAAAAATTTAAAAAAAAAGAAATATAGAAAAAGAATGATGAGAACGTCGCATCCGGGCAAAAACTTTGACATTTCTATGTTCTGCAATTCTAACTCAGCCATAACCCAACCCGAGTATATTGAGGTTTTTGTGAGAATATGTAACATCACTCGTATGTTTGTATTAGAGCACTCAATGCACTTCATTTTATCCAAATATTCGACTAGAGGATCCAAACTAGACAATGTCAAAGTGTTAGCTCACAAGATTCACTAAACATAGTCTTTAAAAAAGTTAAATAACTTAAGAACATTTATTGTTTAACTACTTGATCTGAAAGTCGTGCTATATATAGTATTAATCATGTAGGGAAAATTAATTTTGTTTTTTTTTAATACATATGCGTACACAATATGTTATTATACATATTTATATCTATTAGTTAATACTCGTTTATGCACTTGTATTAAATAAAATCGCATATATATATATATAGAAAGCAGCTTTTATAAATTAAAGTTTCAATCAACATTACTATTTAGTTATTAAATTTGTAATTTGAAGAAATTCCAAGTATATGGTATCTACCAACTTTCGATCACTAACAAATAAAAATTATAAAAATTTGTAAGCTTATGAAAAAAATAGTTAGTATTTTAACTATTTTAATCACGGTTGTAAAATGTTCAGTAGTCTACTTCCACGAAAATATAAATAATAATAAAATTAAATAAATAATAATAATAATGAATAAAATTAAAAAAAAAATGTGTAAAATAATGTTATGCTATAATTTCATTGCCATCATGTAAAAAGTGAATTTTCCTTAACACAAAACTGTCTTTATAAATTGTGTGCTATTTATATAATTGGTGAAATTCAATTTAATTTTGTCTTATATAGAAATCAGATTAAAAAGTCCGTATAGCTTGTCTATTCATTTCGAATAATTACATTTAGAAATTAAATAAATAATAATAATAATGAATAAAATATTAAAAAAAAATGTGTAAAATAATGTTATGCTATAATTTCATTGTCATTATCTAAAAAGTGATTTTTTTTTAACACAAAACTGTCTTTATAAATTGTGTGCTATTTATATAATTGGTGAAATTCAATTTAATTTTATCTATATAGAAATCAGATTTAAAAGTCCGTATAACTTGTCTATTAATTTCATATAATTACATTTACAAATTAAATAAATAATAATAATAATGAATAAAATTAAAAAAAATTTTTTTACACATTACACAATGTTATGCTATCATTGCATTGTCATTATCTTAAAAGTGAATTTTCGTTAACACAAAGCTGTCTTTATAAATTGTGTGTTATTTATATAGTAGGTAAAATTCAATTAAATTTTGTCTTATATTAAAATCAGATTAAAAATTCTGTATAACTTGTTTATTCCAGTCTATTCTACAAGTATTCTTACAATAATGAGATGATATTGAATATATTCATATTTTTGTTTGACTAGCGAACCAGGGATGCAACTGTGAGTGCATTGGGTAGTCGGTTATTGCCGTACTCCAGCTCGTAGTCCTGCACAATGTCCTGGCTAAACAATGAACACTGAACGGCGATTGAAAATGCAACGGAACCGTCGAGGCGATTTGTTGTTTTAGGCTTGCATATTTTAGTGATTGAAATATTGATGGGAGAAGCGTAGCAAGAACTAAACTCAGTCTGAATCTGAATCCGAATCCGATTTCGAATTTAAACCTGAGCCTGTTTCTGGTCCTGGGGATCGATGGCAGCGCCGGCGCTATGTCCTTCATTGTTCAGCAATTTGTTGAACAATGGAGTTGCAATTTGGCAAAGGGGCGGCACACAATAAAAGCCACCGCTCACTGGCCACCGGCATTGTGTGTGACAGCCTAAACCGGGCCTACAATGGGTTGGCCAGGTCTTCATCTTCTACTTCTTCTGCTGCTGTGTGGAAAGAAGCAGAGTCGCATGTGTGGCCGATGCTTTCACATTAGCAAACCTATTAGCATTTGGATAAGCCGCACTTAGGCTTAATACGTATGAGCCACATGTAGAGTGTATGCTGCATATGTTAAATAAATAAATAAGTATGTGAGGATGCGCGGTAGACTGACTGTCGGCCGATCTGGGCGATCTACACTGAGTCCTTTATCGCAGGTCGATCGTGTATGTCCTTTGTGTTTGGCCGTATGCACTTGCAACTGCCACTGGCCATTGTGCAACCTCACTTGCCACTTGTTTTAATCCCCTTGCCAAAAGGGAAAGGGCAACGGCAAGGTACAGTGGTCAAAACAAAAGCACACCCGGCCACAATGGCAACAAAACCTGGTAGCTCTCGAAACTGGCACGTCATCGAATGCCTGAGCCATCGGATTATCGATCATCATTGATCGATCTCGATGCTGGAAACTGGCAACTGGAAACTAGATACTGGATAGTGGATGGTGGATGGTGCATGTGATTGGCCATTGTTTTTGTTTAGCCAATTGATCCACTCAAGATAAATTAGGCCACAACATTTGTGTAAGCTTAGCCCAGGGATTATCCGACAGTCCGAAATGCTAGACAACATGTCTTCCGGTTGATTATCGCTAACCTGCCTCCCTCCCTGCCTTTCTTCCTCCTTCCATCTGACGATTACTGCGAACCTATTCGGAATATCGAGCACCGTAAATGTTCGTAATAATTCGCAAAGTGAAACTCCCTGGCAATGATTTGGTTCATCTTGAAGGCGAGGCAAGGAAAGCACACATAAAAAGTTACAATACAAAAGTTTATTACAAAAATCCATGAAAATCAATGGAATGCGAGTAATAAAGAGCCCAACAACAGCAACAGCAACAGCAAACAACAATAAACAAGTGGACTGGGGCAAGTGGCAGAGGCAAGGGGCAAGGGGGTGTAGTGTGTGGCATGTGTATTTGGTGTGCGGTGTGGCACTGGGGCAACTGTGTTACAGAGACTGTAATGCGTGGGTGGGTTTGTTGTCGTTGTTATTGCTCTTGTTTGTTATTATTGTTGTAGAGTGCAATTATTAAAATAATGTCCACAGACCATTGAGTTCATAACGCGAATGAGGCCGCAATAAAATAAATAAATGAAGAGGAACTTGTCCTCAAATGAGGCATGCAAATGCTGCGATGACCAAGCAGCGAGACGAGACGAGTTGGGGCAACAACAGCAACAACATCTGAAAGTTAACAGCCATATCATGGACAGCGTCAATGTCCTCGTGGACCATTCAGTCGCTATTGATATAAATTTTTATAAAAATATGAGTGTAACAAGCGAAGCGGGAATCTCTTTTATTCAAACTGGAACTGAAATTGAAATTGAAACTGAAGCTGAGAGTTCAACTTGGGGTTGACATTGCGATTGCGATTGGGATTGTAATTGAGATTGGGATTGGGATTGGAACTGGGAAATTGTGATTGCTTGACTTACTGATGGGCCATACGGCTTCAGGAGCCAGCTGTTGTTGCAACACTTTAAGTTAAAGCCGATATCTAAGGATTTCAGAATGTGTGAAAATATGCTTAAAATTATGTCAAGGCTTTGAAAATTCAAGTAAACTTTATTCCCAATGATATGATTACATTTTCTTATAATCAAACTAAAATATTATTCATTAAATATTAAAATTAGCTTTTTTTAGTTAAATCCTAAATATTTTATCTCATCTTTACTGCTGTTACACCACTGTGAGAAATAGAAAACAATATCAAAATATTATTATTTATCTCCACCACCCGTTGGATTGAAGTTACATTCCGAATAAGTAAATTGAAATTATTATTGTTAAAAATCAAGCAATTTGTGTTAGCTACATCTCAGGTTGTAAAGATTTAAGTTTATTTCAAGGATCAAGCTATAGCCTATTTCCACGACAGCACATTTGGCACATTCGACTCCATTTTATCATTCGGGCCGAATGTGGATTTCATTTCAGTACAAAATCCGAATGTACTTATTTTCAGCTTTTTATAATTTTTGCACTGAAATCGAACTGCTGATTTATTTCGGGTGAATGGCAAATGTTTCAACAGTTTCACTTTTGGTCGTGGAAAGTCAAAATATCTGACACATTCAAATGTGAGCGAATGTGTTAAATGTGAGTGGTCGTTTAAATAGCCAATTAATCATATAGATGATATACACTATTAACCTACATAAACAAATTTGTAAGTACATATTGATTTAAATACCATAATAATCAAGACTTGATTTTGCATTAAATACTCTATTGATATTTTTTTAGGCCAAGGCGATTGAGCACTTAGTAAAGTACATTAATTAACAAAAGTCTTGAAAATAGTAGTTGCAATAGGTTCTCTCAAATCAATTTGATAATCAGTTGCAAGCGTTCTTTATTGCTGAACCCAAAACCTAAGTCTAATCTTAACCCCAACTCGTACTGCATTAGGTCGATAAACAAAGCGCTTAAGCAGAAGACAGAGAGACACCAAACACCAAACACCACGCACCACAACATACACCCCACACCAAAAACAACACACACACACACACACACACAGACACACACACACAAGAGACACTCACACACACCCCGGGCAAAGTTAAGAAGTTCAAGTGTATAATTTCGTTACAATTGGGACAGTTTTAGTGCTTCGCCGGAACTCGTCGAGAGTGGCGTCGGTGGCGGGTGAACGTGCCCATGACCCCGACCCCGGACCTGCCCTGGGTTCGGGGTCCTGAGTCCTGAGTCCTTGGACCGGGGCTGCAACTGTAACGCTTAAATGCGGTTTTGTGTTACACATGTGCGTCTAATTAGCGACTGTTTAACGACAACAAGTCAGAAGGAGGCGGAGGATGAGGATGAGGATGCGGACAAGGATAAGGACGACGGCAATGTGAGCGAGTCCTGTAACTGATACGCAGTGTCGGACCGTGTCGGGGACTCGTTAACGAGCATGAAATTATTATCGAAATGCAATTAATAAGTGAGACAAATGACATGACTGTGAACTGTAAACTGTGAACTGTGAACTAAAAATGCGCCTGTTTTTTGTGTTGTTGCTTAAACACGTTTGACACTTGTCCTTTGGCCTTGCTCTGACTGACCCCGACCCCGACCCCGACCCTGACCCCGCCCCGCCCCCGCTCCCGCCTCTTTATCTGCTGCAAGCTGATACTGCATCTCTTGAAGAATTCCCAGTCTCCTTTCGCTCGAATTCCGGCGCCAGCATTGCCTCAAGTGGAACCGACACTTCCGTCGAGGATGGCAGTCCTCGAGGGACTGCGACGGACATCATCGAATTGCATAACCTGCGACCGGTGTGCCGCATTTTCCAGAACTCGAATACTTCGCATACATACAGGACATACAGGGAAACATGTACGAGTTTAACATCCAGAGACCTCAACATGATATGTGAATAACTTCAGCTTGAGATGAAAATGGAGAGATGGGAAAAGAGAGTGGAAAAGCAGATTGATTTAGTTGGGCCGTGGAACGCATAATCGGGCCAGTGGGTGGACAAATCGGCTTTGGAGCTTAAGGCGTAAATAATTTGGACCCCGACCACTTTGATAAGTGAACACACTGTCCGTTTGATCCGCAAGGAAGACCCGACCCTTTTTATTTGTTTTAATATGCCCCAACAATAACAAGGGTATTCATTACTTTCAACTCTACTTTTGCAATACCCTTTCTGCTTTACACATGCCCATTTTCATAAATATTGGACAGAAGCAGGCAAATATTTCAAGTAGATAAAGTTTTTATTTGATTGACCAATTTTTTACAGAGAGAACTAACATAATTAATTAAATTTAAAATAATATTTTAATTTACAATCATACCAATAAAAAGCATATATTTATAAGTATGCAAAATTGATATAGTTGTAAATAGTAAAAAATAATAACAATAATAATAATAATAAAATAATAGATTTATATTTTTTAAATTAATTTGCAGATTCAGTGTTAATTTAAAAATTTCAAATAGATTGAATGTAAACATAGTTTTTACTTCTATCAGAGGTGTTCTACAAATCTGTTCCTAAACAAAAGCAATCATTGCTTTTAAAGTCTAAAAACTGTTGAGAGATTTGAAAAATGTAATATTTTTTGAATTAAATTAAATTATTCTAAAAATTGAACAAAAATGCATTAAATGTATATTTTTTATGATTTTGTAAATTACATAAAATATTTCTTTATATAAATATATATTCGAAAATAAGTAAATCTCTGACATTTAAGGAACACCGAAATTTCGAATGGTTGTTTTCAAAAGCAATTCCGTTCAAAAGTTCTAGAGATTTGTGGAACACATCTGATAATATTCTTGTTTATAGTTCCGATGGTAAAAAATTAGGTTCGGTTATATGTTTTAAAGCATTACCTAGCCTTTTGACTAGGTTGTATTAGAAGTTAGCATATAAGTTTAATTTAAGTTGTTGTAAATAATAACAGAATAATAAAATTACAGAATAAATAATTAAAAAAAAAAAAAAAAAAAATATGTTTTAAGCGTATTTCTAAATCGGTATTACTTGAATTCGTTTGTTCTGTCTTGCCTTTTGTGCAAATTGAGTCAGCACCCTATCGAGCATTGTTGATGGTGGAGAGTTTCGGTTCGAACCCGGGCTCTACATCGATACCCACTTTGTTTTAATGCACGCTGATATGTGAGCCGCCGGGCTTAGCCCCCAATACACACACACACACACACACACGCACACACACACACACATATATACATATGTTCACATATGTGTGCTCGTCTTTAGTGTATTAGTCCAGTGTGTACACATGTGTATTGGTCTGCCCCCAAATTGGCAGGGACTCTTTATTATATTTTTTGTTTGCTGTTGTTGTTGAAAAACAGCCCCTTAATAGATTTGACTTTGGGTACAAGGCTTGGGATGTCTAGGGGATGTTGTTGGGAGGGAGGGAGGGGAAGGGACGGCGGTAGTCTTGGGGCTACTGTACGGCAGACTTGGTGTTGATTTTTAACCGAATTGAGAAAATTTGTTGGCTCAGATTCGGTGAAGCGTAGACCATAATCAACTTCAGTGGCCGGCAACTCAATTTATATTTTTGCAATAACTTGCAACATCTGTGTGCGTGTGTGTGTGCTTGTGTGTGTGTGTGTGTGTGTGTGTGTGTGTGTGTGCATTCTGCTATAAAATAAAATTGAAAAAGGATTTCCGTTTGTCGTCCTTTGGTCAGCAAAGGCAACCAAAAGTCTATCTACGATTTATATGACGACGACTGAAGGCAACCGGTCAAAGGTGTAAATTTTATTTGAATTATTCGCTAAGGGTGCCAGCAACGACAACAACCAAAACAACAACAACAACAACCAAAACAACAACAACATATATTTGTATTTAGTTTTGTTACGTGGTTGGCATGCAATTTTTGCCATTGACTTTCCTTCAATTTGGCTTAGATCTTTTCAAATTTTTCGCCTGTCATTGAATTGGTTTGATTTAACTTCCGGTCATTTCATTTCCTTTTTGCCATTACCAAATTGACACACCAACTGTCACGTGCACACATACACACATAAGTAAACTTATGTCTGTTAAAGACAAAGCTACAGATAAAAGAAATATTAAAGAAACTTATGCAAATGTCAATAGATATAGTTCTTAACGCAGATATCATTTATGAATAACGTGCTATAGAATTAAAAACATTAAAAACATTTATGAATTTAAAATAGGAATAACTGAATGATATCATATAAAGTTTTTCATATATTTGGGAATTTTTCTAGGACATGCTATACGCAAAAATTTGTATTAAACAATCAGTATTAAACAATCAGTACACTATGCTTGATATTGTAAAATTTGGGCTTATTAGAAATTTACTTGCTTATGTTTTTATATAAATTTTATTTTAATTTACATTTTTAGTGATTTATTATACAATTTTGGAGTCTCTGCACTTTGGATTATTAATTTAAACCTGTTTGTATTAAAATGTATTTTATATTGTTATATTAAGAATCAATGTGAATTAGTAAGAAAATAGCGTCAAATATAAATAAATATAATATTTACTAAAAAAGTAAATTTATTTAAATGTATTTTCAGTAAATTTTTTATATAAAAAACTTGGTAATTAGCAGGAGTTACTGAATTGCTTAAATTTGAAAATTCAGTGCAATTAGACTGATTTTTTTTCGACTTAAATGTTTCGGAGTAGACTGATTGTTTGTTCGATCTGTTGTATAAGTTTAGCTCTGAATTAGACACCAAATAAGTCATAATTAGTGCAATTCCCGAGCACCACCTTTGGCATGGACAATTCTTATATGAATGGTGACAATTGGTGGAGAGTTCTGAGTCCTGAGTGATGTCCATTATTGGCAGCTGTGCCCAACAAATTGGTCACACGCGGCCACTTAGCACTTCAGACGATGATAATGATGACAGTGTGGCATTGTGGCATTGTGGCAGTGTTGCAGCGGCAGGGTGTCCTTGCAAATGAATACATCAGCATCAAAACTACAAAAGTCTCACATAGAATGGCATCAAAAATGTGCAAAATTGCCCATAAACTGCGGCACGCAACAAAATGTGGCATGACAAAGGTCCAGGGGACCCGTTTCGCAGTCGTGCACCGCTGGCAACACCGCTTGCAACACCACAGCACACTCTGTGTCCATAAATGGACGCGTTAGAAACGCTCATCACATGGAGCTGTGATCAAAAGAGTCAATTCGATACAAGCCGATCGAATGCCAGCCGAAGCGATCAGATTCGATGCGAGTGAGTGCCAGTGGGTAGTGAGTGGTGAGTGGTGAGTAGTGAGTAGGTTTGAGTACCCGCTGTGGCCAAATGATTGCGGTCGAACCCACAAAACACTAAGAAATCTGAGGCGACATTCTATCGATAATAATGCTGCTCCTGATGATGATGATGATGGCGCAACGAATCAATTGCTTGGACTTGCCGCACTCTTCTCCCTCTCTCTCTCTCTCTCTCTCGCTATCTGTCTCTCTTTGGCTAATTGTCTGTCACGTGTGTGTGAAATCGTTCCACATTATTGCAACATTGTACGAGTAAATTGAAATTATCAGGCGAAAAATTGCAATTTTCATGCTCAACATGGCCAGGAGACAAACGACAAGCGACATGAGACAAGAGACAAGAGAATAACAGGGAGACAGCGAGACAGAGAGACAGACAGTGCTCTGCTCAGCGGGTTCTTGCCTCAAAATAATTGTGCATCTTTCGGTAATAATGTAATCAATGCCATGACAAATGTCTTCATCTCTTTTTCTCATCTTTTTATTTATTTTATTTGTATTATCATGTTTTTTTTTTTTTTTTGTTGGTCAAAAGCGCAGTCTTTTGGATCGTAGGACAAACTATTTCTGGAGCTGTCTCTGGTCGAGGTGTCTGCTTTTCGAGTGTCTCATTTGTCCAATGTGTTTCCGGCAAAGTGCTTCCACTTTGTGTCGCTTAATCCCGCATTGCCAACAGACCATTGTGTGCATGTGTGTGTGTGTGTGTGTGTGTGTGTATGTGTGTTTTTTCTACTTTTTTTTATACATATTTGCATGCCAGCGCCTCGATAAAGTTTCAAAGCAGCAGCAGAGTCAACAAAAAACTTTGTCCTCATTGCGACTCGGTGCGGTTGCCAAGCAGCGGAAACAGTGGACAGCAGTGGTTGAGGGGGCAAGGGGAGGGAAGGGATAAGGGAGCGGGAGGGGAGGGGAGGGGTACAGAAGACAGAAGAATGACTGCGTGCTGTGGCACTAATGTTTGGTCTCAGGGCGGCAATTACGAGCACAACAATAATAATACAACTTTCCGTACTTCTCTCTCACTCCCTCTGGCTCTGTGCCTCTCACTCTCTTTGGTCCAACTGGGGCATTGTTGCAATGTCGCCCGAAAACAGCTTCATTTTCATGCCAGGCGGTCGTGCACGAACAAAAGGAGACGCCTCTGGGCTTGTACCGCTTTTCAGATCGCCAACTCGCTGTTAATCCGCTGCGCATGCGCCGTCGACGTCGCCGTCGTCGTCGTCGTCGTCGTCGCCTTTTGGTCACTTCCGCGGTAGACCAATGCTGAGGCCAATCATGCGCACCCAGCGGTCAAGCGTTTGGTCAGCTCGTTTGGACATTGGGGTGCACCACTCACTCCACTCACTTTACTCACTTTACTCACCCCACCACTTACATTCACTGAGTCAGCCAAGCTGTGACATGGAGCTGGCCTATGTGCGTGTCCGTGAACTTCCAGCTGATTAGCAGACATCACTGTACTACAGTGGACACCCCTTACAGACTGAGAACAGTAATTATAATAAAAATTACTCAAAAGTTGAAGGTGATTGAATTCTGACACCGGTACACTTCAGCTTCAACTTAAAACATTCATAACTTTGTCAAAACTAAATCGATTTTCAAACGAAAGGTCATTTTGATCATAGTTTGGCCTCTTAATTCAATCTGCATTCAAATTTGATTAAATTCGTAAAAAAAATATTTTGTTTCTAGATTCTACTAGATATTGGATTCGATCCTAAGGGTCGCCCCTTTGAGATTTTGAAAATTGAAAATTTTAAATCTCAAGTTTTCACTTTTAATCAACTCCTTATATCACAAGTAGTATAAAACAACACTTTAAAATTGATTCTGACACCTTTCAGTTTTTTGTAAAAAATCATGCGAAATTTTACAATAATTTTGACTTATAAAGTTCTAAGTCAGAAGGTTTGACCAACTTCAAATACTCATAACTTTGTCAAAGCTGGACCGATTTTCAAGCGGAATGTCATTTTGATCATGGTTTGGCCTCTTAATTCAATCTGCATTCAAATTTGATTAAATTCGTAAAAAAAATATTTTTTTTCTAGATTCTACTAGATATTGGATTCGATCCTAAGGGTCCCCCCTTTGAAATTGTGAAAATTGAAAATTTTAAATCTCAAGTTTTCACTTATAATCAACTCCTTATATCATAATTAGTATAAAGCAACACTTTAAAATTGATTCTGACACCTTTCATTATTTTGTAAAAAATCATGCCAAATTGTACAAATATTTTGACTTATAAAGTTCTAAGTCAAAAGGTTTGACCAACTTCAAATACTCATAACTTTGTCAAAACTGGACCGATTTTCAAGCGGTATGTCATTTTGATCATGGTTTGGCCTCTTAATTCAATCTGCATTCAAATTTGATTAAATTCGGTAAAAAAATATTTTTTTTCTAGATTCTACTAGATATTGATTCGATCCTAAGGGTCCCCCCTTTGAAATTGTGAAAATTGAAAATTTTAAATCTCAAGTTTTCACTTATAATCAACTCCTTATATCATAATTAGTATAAAGCAACACTTTAAAATTGATTCTGACACCTTTCATTATTTTGTAAAAAATCATGCCAAATTGTACAAATATTTTGACTTATAAAGTTCTAAGTCAGAAGGTTTGACCAACTTCAAATACTCATAACTTTGTCAAAACTGGACCGATTTTCAAGCGGAATGTCATTTTGATCATGGTTTGCCCTCTTAATTCATTCTGCATTCAAAATTAATTATTTTCGAAAAAAAACTTTTTCTGTGACATTTCACTAATTAATAATATGGAAAGCAGAGAGTTGTTACACAATCTCAGTTAGCGAAGCTTAATTGTAGTTCGCTTTGTTTACATACCAAAATTTAACAATAGTTTCTTGATAATCGAATCGTTTTCATTTGAAAGATTCGATTCTATAAATACCTAGATAGAGAACACAGATAAGATAAAGATAATCTACATACAAAATGTACTATTAATTGTATAATAAGTATGTACAATTTACACAGTGCACTTTCTCTTTTTAACAGACTGACAGCTGCTCGAGTTTAAACTGAGAAACTGCTCTGTTTGCATCAGTTGTTGTTGTTGCTGTTGTTGTTTCTGCCTAATCGCAAATCACAAATAACATGTAGATCGCAATGAGCAACTGCCTCATTATAAATGGTGCAGGGATCAGGGATCAGGTAGCAATAGAAGCCACTTGAGGAAGACGCGTTAAAAACGGCACCCAAAAAAAGGCAAAAAAAAATAAATACAAAAACTGCAGTTCCAATTACAGCACATTATAAAACAGCAACAGAAAGAACAACAACAAGAGGACAAACAACAGTTGGCAGTGTCCACTTACAGCTCGAGCTGATTACTAAGTGTTGTTGTTGCTGTTGTTGTTGTTGGTGCCGCCTTGTGTCAAAACATGCAACATCCTTTACAGCAGCTTCAGCTAGATCCTTAGAGTTCTAGTTAAAAACAAATGAGCGCATTGATTAAGTAATAGGCTAAGGAACCAAATTGAAATACAACACAGCACAACAGGATTTGCCTCAAATGTCAGTTCCTAGTAGCGAACTCGACTGGACCCTCTCATTCCTCACCTCTCATCCTTATTGCCTCATTGCCTCACTTAGGCGCCGTCGCACTTGTCGTTGTTGCTGTTGTTGTGAATGTCCTGCGCCAGTTTGACAACTCAATTGCAAAGTGCTTCCCATTAATTCCTGGCCATGTCAGCCAACTGCTGTTTGGTTTTTGGGCGCAACATAAATCAGATTTCCTTGTTGCAGATGTCAAGTGGCGCCTCCGTGCATTCCTTGCTGAGAGGAACGCTCATCAGGCTCAGCACTAGAGACATGAACTGCAAAAGTCTCAACTCTGACTTGTGCCTGACTTGAAGCCAACTTCTTGTGGGAAACTTTAAGCTCTTCTCTTGCTCTTTAACCCCTTTACCTTCAGCCAGTCTCAGTCTCTTCATTAGCCTAAAGCAACATTGTCACATTGCAAATAGGCAAACAGCGAAACAATCAAATAAAATAATATTTTACACGGACAAACAGAACAGAATGCGACGCAACGGAAAAAGCGAAAATTTACAATCCGAATGAAGGTGTCAAAATGTAAGCAATGACAACCCTATTCTGTTTTATTTTTTTTTTGTTTTTTTAACAACTGTCAAACAATGCGAAAGCTCCCCAAAAGTTGGTTAAGTAAAGCAAACAAATGTCAACGAAATCAATTTTAAAATACACAGCACACTTAACCAGAGAATGTTAAAAATTCAATGAATTGAATGTTTTAGATGTATTGAAATAATTTTAAAATATTATAAAATTAGAGCTTAAGTATGGAAACAAATATGTATGTAAAAAAGTCATATAATACAAATAGGAAATTAAATTAAAAATTAAAAAAAGAATTGTATCGTTATATTGAAATAATTTATAATTTTGCAAAATAAGAGCTAAAGTCTTAATAATAAATATTCTAAGAAACAAAATGTAAATATAAGTAATAAATAAAATTTGATTTTTTTTTAATGATATCTGTTATATCTGCTATATATTATTGCACTACATATTATCTGCAGTGTATTGAATTTTAATAATAATAAATAATAAATATTCTAAGAAACAAAATGTAAGTATAAGTAATAAATAAAATTTGATTTTGTTTTAATGATATCTGTTATATCTGCTATATTGAATTTTAATAATAATAAATAATAAATATTCTAAGAAACAAAATGTAAATATAAGTAATAAACAAAATTTGATTTTTTTTAGTGATATCTGTTATCTGTTATCTGATATTTTAGTGATATTATATTATCTGCAGTGTATTGAATTTTCGACTGAATAAAAAGAGTTTCTAATCTATCTTTTTTTTTTGTGTGCTGCTTATGCAAACAATTGTTAATTAGTGTTGGGTTCGCCTTGTTTTAATTAGTCAGCATGCGAGTACGAGATTTGTCAGTTAGTCAGTCAGCTAGTCAATCAGTCAGTGAGTGCGTCAAACAGCTGGTTGCCGAAGTTAATTGCATTGCTCGCGGAAGAATGCTTTTGCGCTCCTGAAGCCACAGTGGAGTGAGGAGAGGGATGGGGGAAAGGGGAAACGGGAAAGGGGGTAGGAGAGGGGAGCATGCTGCGCATCCGGCGATTGTTGGCAAAACACAAATCAACGAAGAGCTCTTGAGAGAGTGAGTGAGAGAGAGAGAGGTGGGAATGAATCTAATAAGGTTCGCAGAAGGCGAATGCTTGACTGTTTGAGTGTTTGAGTGTTGAATGAATGTGAATGGAAAAACTATTCGTACGAATACTTGCATGAAAGGGGCGAGTGAATTCGATTAAAATTACATTTTTTTTATATTTTGATTTTGATTTTGATTTCTTGCCGCCTGCTGCTGGCTTTTGTGTACTGGGATCGAGGACCAAGGACCGAGAGCACAGTAAGGACCACGCAGCGTGAATCCTTTTGATTGTGCATGCATTTACAACTTGTGTAACGCATTTAATTTTATTTAGTTTCATTTGCCAATCGGTGCCGGTGAGCAGAGCTCAGCTCGACACAGCTTTTTATTATTATTTGTGATTTGATTGTAGCGAGTCCTTGCGACGACCCCTTTCAGCTGACACTGTGCCGGCGACAGTGTCCTCCTGCCGTGTCCTTCACACGCCTTGCGCCACAGGCGCTCCCCCACCTCCTTTCTTTCTTCCCTCCTGCCTGCTGCCTCTTCTTGCGTCCCGCCTCACCGAGGATCGCTGCGACACGACGGAAGCAAAGCCGGCCACGTTGTGGCCACCAAAGCAACCCCGAAACGTCATCATCCACATCCACATCCACATCAACATCGTCATCGTCGTCGTCATCAAAAAGGACACTTGACGGGAACAACAAAAGCCGATGTTGCCACCGTTGCGTCTGCATTCGCTATTTATTTCTATTTGCAACATTCATTCATTCATCGCACAGCTTTGTGTCCTTGTATCCTCACATGTGTGTGTCTGTGTGTGTCTGTGTGTGCTCATGTTCATGCCTTGCCCCTTTCAATGAGTGCGCTCCTCACATAACGTCCTGCCGCTGTGCCCCTGATTATCCTTTCAATTAAATTGTAGCGTAACATTTTCCACGTCGTTGACAATATTGTAGCTACGCTCTAAAAAGGAGACCAACTTACACATTCACTTCAAAAAGGGTAACGAGTGAGAAACTCACACAGAGAGAGAGAGAGAGAGAGAGAGAGAGAGTAAGGGAGTGAGACCAAATTCAGGCCAACGCTTGTCCTTTGTGTTTGAGTGTGTAAGTGTGTAAGTGTGAACTGCTGTTGATTTTACTAATGGCCAGAATCATGCCCAGCAGACTGACATTATCTTTTACTCATCGAGACAAATTTCTCATATAGCTTTGTTTCAAATCGAACTGAAAGTTACACATAGTTTACTTAAGATCGTTAAGGCAACAAAATAATTCTATTATATCCAGGGAAATGTATCCATTATATCCGTAAATAAGTGTTATGCTAGCAAATTTTAACTTAATAAATCAGTAAGTTAGAATTATGTAAGCATAACATGCAATACAGCAAAATTTCTTATTTTTGTCGTTATTAGAGATCTAAGCTAAAAACTTTTATTGCCAATAAAAAATGATTAAAATCATTTTTAATTTTATTTTTGCTTTTTATTAAAAATGTAAAAAATATAAATTAAATTACAATTTTTATTCAAAAGTTAAAAAATTACACTTTTTCTGAATTTTTTTCAATAAAAATTTATAATAAGTGTTATTTTGGATTTATATTTTAAATGTCACAAATAAGGGTTATTCAATAACTTTTAAGTAAAATTAAAAAAAAAGTTCAGTTGAATGTCTTTTAAACCAAATTGTGTGTTAATTAAATTTACAAATAAAAAAATTAAATTTTTTCATAAGCATCAAAAATAAGTGTTATATCGTAACTTTTAAATAAAAGTTTGGAAATAATTGTTAAATTGCAATTTTTATTTTTAAAACTTATAACAGTTATGGTCCCTGATTATATCTTAATTATTTTCAAAAACTCAATCAATATTTATTGTAAATTTTTCAATTCAAATTTTAAATATAATATATAATTTGAAATTTTTTAAAGTTAAAGGTAACATTGACTTTTCTAGCATTTATATTATTTCTTTAAGATACAAAATAAATAAAAGTGTTGAATAATTCAATTCAAGTAATCATCAATACGGTTGGAATTGTGTTTAGTTGAAAGCTATCAAATGTATCAACTAGTAAATGTAAGCAGGGTATTTAAGTAACTCTGTTATATTTATATGACCCCAGTTTATAACGTGTTCCCGTCCTAAAATTGGGGACCCTCGTAAAATGGGATTTTCGAAATGATAAAGTCGGCCCTGGTTGGTGCATAACAAATGTCGTAATATGATTTGGCAGCTACATAAAATAAAAATCAACACGCACGTCTTCTTCTTTATTTTTATTTATTTTTTTCATTTTTTGACGAGCTTGCCTAATGTCGAGCACACACACACACCCCCAGTTCCCAAATCCCAGATCCCAGCCCCTAGCTCCAGAACCCCTGGCCCAGACTCCAGCCCAGTTCCATCCCCAACCCCCCTGGCCCAGTCCCTGCAGCGTTGCCACTAAATAAATAGACATAGCACACGACAATAAACTTATTCATAATACATGAGTTTAGCTGATGGCCCGAGGGGCGGGGCGGCATGGGGCGTGGGGCGTGGCAGGCAGCACACAACGCGGTGCGACGCTTTGGCAATCAGTCAAATGTAATAATAAATAAATAAATAAATCAAAAACAACCAAAAAGAGAAAGAAGAAGGAGGACTTTATGTTTTTTCGGTTTGTGATTGTAATTTCGATTTGAATTTAGACTCTGATTTTTAGTGTGTCGTATATTAGGAGCAACATAAAGGTCCTGCACGGGATTAGGGAACAACAACAACAACAACAATAAACATTTCATGTTTCCTCTTCAGATTCTCTTGTGACAGCTGAAATAAATATTATCACTAATAATAAACAAAAATTTAATATTAATATAATTGTATTTGGATTAGAAAACTATTTACTTTTTACAACATGTACACAAGTTAAAATTATCTAGAGCTTCCGTTCCGTTTAGTTCAATGTACAATTTAATAAATCCAATAATTAACACATGTAAAATTAGAACAATAATAATTAGATTATAATTTTTTTAATGACTGCTTATATATCAAATAACAAAACATTAAATTTTAGTTTGATTTACAACATGTAGCAGACCGACATCAACATTTGTAAAACCGATATCACATTCCTAACATGCAGTTAAACAATTATACTTTACATATCTAGTTTAAGCGTTGCCAGATAAAACAAAGAAAGATATATATAAAATTGAGAAGCTAAGCAAACAGACGTGTTTTACTTAAATCGGCTACAAACAGATTTAAATGGCTTTAAATGCTGGTCAAAATACTAGTAATACTAATTTCTACTCGTAGAAGTTGACTTTTCAAAAAAAAAAAAAAAAAATTAAAATGATTCCTACAATAGTTATTCAAATATGGACGGATAGTTCAAAATTAGTAATAATGTATATATTTTTTAAGAATGTCATTTGGCCTATTATACAACTATAAAACACTTGTATAAAATTCGCTAAAAATTCCGATATTTACATTGAAGTGCTGCAACTGTGATGCTGACCAGGAACAGGAGGACGACCCGAATCAGCTGGTTAGTTTTAAAGGACACGTCTGATGTGTGCAGCGATCTGTGGACGTTGGAGAGGCTATCGGATGCAGTCGGGCCTGCTGCATCAAAGTGTTTAATTTTGCAAATAGGCGCCAGCTCATCAGGGCCCAAAGAGGATTGGACAAACAAACTCTGAATGGGCTGGCTGACTAATGAATGAATGAATGAATAGCAGGCGAATATTTCAAATACTCGTACATCTGTTTAGTAAACACTTTTTTTTTTGGCTTCGATTTGCGAATGGACAATTGTACAATGTACATTGAGTATCGAGTAGTGAATATAGAGTGTTGATTGTTGAGTAGCCGCCAAAACAAATACGAATGGAAAATCAGAGACAGACATCCAGAGTGAACAAACAAAGCATCGTCCAGTTCTAGTTGTAGTTACACATTTCTTTGCCAAGTTTGTGCATTTCCGTTCACTTAAACCCTAAAAAAACCAAATATAAAGAATATAAATAATATAAAATATAATAAAGGACTAAAGAGAGAAAGGGAAGAGGGAAAGTGACGCTTATCGTCAAAGCAGCATCTAATGCTGCCGATAGAGCGAGCGAGCGAGAGAGAGAGAGATGCAACGACTGAACAAGAGAAGCAAAGAGAGAGATGGAGAGAGAGGAAGAAAGAATTTCGGCGGTTCATTGCTTTTTGACATACGATATGTACGGGGTGTGAGGATATCAAGGCATCACCTTTTAACAAAACTCAATTCAATTCAATCAGCAGTAATTATGTCGCATGTAATGCCCATAAAGGATACATAGATATGTATATCGCTTGATCTACACGCGGCGTCTCTATTACACCAACGAGCGATTTCGATTCCGATTGCAATCCCGATAACGAGCGATTGTCATCAGGAGACGCGTCGGGAAGCAGCAAAGAGGAAGCAGCTCACTCGGATTAGTCCTTGTTTTCATAACACTGTCGGACCGAAACACATTTATGAATGGAACTCGACACGGAGCAGTAAACGAGAATCCATTGCATTTTTTGATTCTTATCCCACGGCTTAGTTACTCAATATTAGGGTATTCGTGTGACCATCAAGTTAAAAGAGACAGTTGGAAATATTTTTATAATTGACAGTCGAGATTTTATAATGGAATTTCTAAATATACATTTATTTATATTAATTTATTTTATTGAAAAATAATATAATACAAGGAATTACAATTAAATCTAATAATGACACAGATGCGATAGGGTATTTTTTTATCAGTCCGGCCATATCCACATTTATATTGTTGCTATATATATTTGCAGAGTAATAAAAATACTTACAGTTTGTTTAGTTGTCCTTAGTGTTTTGCTGTTCTCTCATATATTGGTTTAAAAAAATAAAAATTGAATAGCATTTGGCGTTTCCGGTTATGGTGCTGCCATCTCTACGTATGGTTGTTGAGAAGTTGAGAAGAGCGCACTCTGTCGGCATAAAATGAAACACGCAACGCTGATCAGCATTCAAAATAAGAAACGCGCCATGAAATCAAACCTTTATTCAATTTAACTTATTTTATTGCATTGAGTACAATCCTAAGAAAATCTTCGTTTGTATTTTCAAATGGTGTATTTTTATTAAGTTTATAAATTTATTTCTAAATAAGTCTCACGAGTGTGCGAGCTCTGTAAATATTTTGTCGACTGCATTGCTTTGCACTGCTTTGATGATGTGATGTCACAGAACTGCTTGCACACCGGCATAATCTAATTGGATGTGCACTGCTTGTGCAGTGCTGATGATACAGTTGATACTTGTCAATAGATGGCGATGATTGTCATGCGCATTGTGGATGCCAGATGGCGCCACCAAACAATTTGTTGATTATTTTGAGCCGGTAGATGCCTTGTGTATGTACTTTCTTCTGCAATAATGCCAATGAACCCCAACCGATTAAAAAGAGCATTTGATATTTATGTATATTTCGTAACAAATCGAAAATTGTTTTTATTACATTCTGATCAAAATCATACAACGTTGTCAATTCGTTTTGTTTTGTTTGTTGTCGTTTTTATCGCATTATAATAATGTGTTTCTTTATCTGTTTTGTTGTTGGTTTTGTTTTGTTTTTGTTTTTGTTTTTGTTTTGTTTTAGGTTTCTTTAATAGTAATTTATAATTATAATAATTTATATAATAATATTTGTATAATATTACTTGGTAATTTATTAATTCTCAATATGCTCCTCTGCTCTCTCACTGCCGTCAATCGGGCATCAATCGGCTTTACACGCTGATCGACCCGAATGACCCCCTATAACCTTTACGTTTTACCATATACCATTTACTTTCCTATATCAATGCGCGCTCTCTGCACTTAATTGCTTTTTATGTACTTTACTTTGATGCATATGATTTTCTTTAATTTTCTTTTCTTTTCATTTCATTTCAGTTTTCTTTGCCATTTACTTGTTATGTGTAATGCGACATACGCTTTCTGCAATATTTTTAGCAAGTAAAATTAACTAATTGTAAAATAGGTGTATCTGTTAATATGTATGTGTGTGTGTGTGTGTGTTTGCTGTTTTCAATGTGTATGTATGTTTATGTATATGTATATGTATATGTGTGGCTGTGTATGTGTGTGAATGTTATTTACAAGTAAAATTTAATGTATAAATGTTTGTTGTTGTGAATTTGTTATTGTTTTTCTGTACTGTTCTGTTCTGTTCTGTTCTGTATGTGTGTCTGTCTGTATGTGTATGAGTATGCTTAGAGTTAAATTTTACTATTGGATCTTAGCATTTCACTTTCATTTATTGTATAATATTATTATAATAATGTATTATGCATATACTCTATGTATATATATGTATGTATGAATGTACGTTCGGTTTTTTTTTTTTTTGCCTTTATGTGTTGTATGCTGCGCACTCACCTATATATATAAGAATATGTTTTGTGATCCTGAAAATGATGTATGCTGTACGGTTTTCAATCAGTTTTCCAGTTTACTTTACTTTACTTTTCGTTCTTTTCTTCTTAGTTCATAGACTCCGCTCATTCATTTAGTTTTTATTTGGTTTTTTAAACTTGTGTGTAGCTGTCTGTGTATAATTTATTACTTACACTGCTAAAAATTCACGTTTATATCCTCAATATAGGGGCTTCATATATGTGTTTACTGCCATGTATATTGTATATAGATTTTGTTTATCATTTTCATTTTCATTTTCATTTTTTTTATTTTTATTTTTATTTTCGAGTTGCATCATTATTAGTATAGACTAAAAATCATCTTGTTATAGATACATACATATGTATGTAGGTGTTGCTTGCAAACATACATACCACACATACATAAAGAAGTACTTTTATGTACATACATATGTTATGTGTGTATGCGTGTAACACATACTGCATATTATTTACTCTGCTCCCGATATCGCCTCCGGTTGCTTTTCTATTCTGCTAAGTATTGTGTTAAATAACTTGTATTTGCTTTCTTTCTTCATGCTTTCTCGCTTATGGGATCTTTATCGTTTCCATTTGCCTATCAGTAATAAATTGATTTTTGTTCAAATAATTTTAATCGTAATATACTTGTATGGGCCTTAAGTTTAAGTACTTTACGTTCTCTTTGTGTCACTCATTGAAAATTTATAAACTGAGGACGTTTCTTGCTGCTCCATTTATATTCATATGTATATATATAAACATATATATATATACACACATACATACATACATACGTCAATATGTGATGTATATATGTGTATATATATTATTGTAGATATATACACAAATATATAGCTTCAAATTAAAGCTTTATTAACCATGCTCGCGTTTTGTTTTCGTATTAACAAAATTAAACGTTTCGTAATAATCGTACACAAGAGTTACATACATAAATGTTTATGAATTCATAGTTGTATTAATTATTTATTTTAATTATTATTATTATTATTATCATTATAACTAGTTAAATTTGATTACCAAAAAAAAAAAAAAAAAAAATACAACATACACTAATCCGAGCTGCCAACTTTTGTTTAGCGCGCAATTTGAACTAGTTTATGTATATGGTATTTTTTGTTGTTTTGTATTAGTTTAAGTATTTTGTATATGCTTATAAGAATTTAATACAAATTAGAGATACCCTTAAGCCTATTTGTAAATACGAACTATGTAGTATTATTTACTTATGTATGCTTCTTTTTTTTTTGTTTTCCTTTTTTTTTTTGGTTGTTTGTAGTTTGTGGTTTATGGTTGTTGTTGCTGCTTGTGTTCTCTTATGGCGGCACTAAGTACGAGTATGTATGAATGAAACAGGGAGACAGAGTGAAAGAGATAGCTTGAGAGACCCATTAAAGGTCACCCAATTGCATCAGCTTCGTCTACACGAAGAAGAATGGGAGAGAATGCGACTGCGAGAATGAGAGAGAAACACAACCAGAGAAGTTCTCGGAGAGATGGTCAAGTTTAGATTTAGTTAGATCTTTTTTGGGATCGAAGGATCAGTTAGCGAAAAGATTGTTGGATATGTGTGTGTTGTTGACATTTTTTTTTTTATTTTTTATGTTTTTTTTTCTTTTTTGCTGAACGTTTCTCTGGCTCAAAGGAAATGAAGAGAAAGTAACTGATTGGTGACATTTTTCGAGATACTCGTATTCTCAGACATAGACTTTATTTGGGATTTGGCTAATTGATCAACTTGCTATTCGTTTTCCTATTATTCGCTTAATTCAATATTTTCGAAACTTCTCTTCAATTTTCGGGTAAAAAATGTGCAATTGCTTTCAAAATTTCCGAATCGACTTTCAATATTTATTTACTTGTGGAATAGTACATAAGCGAGAATATGTGTATGTAGGTATGTATGTATGTACTATATAGTAGTTATGTATAACCTATGTAAATGTGTATAATTGTATGTGGTTTCTTTGGGTTTTTCTGGGGTTATTTGTATTGTATTCTCTTTGTTTTTTTTTTGTTGCTGCTTTTAAAATCTTTGTTTTTACTTCAGTTCTTTTTGAATTACTTTTTCATTTTTGTGTAGATTTGTTGTTGTTGCTGTTGCTGTTATGCTGCTTCTTCCAGTTGTTCTTCATGTTGTTGTTGTTGCTTCTTGTTTGTTGTTGTCCTTATAAGTTTGCCATTCATTGTATAAATATTTTCGTTAATGCAATATTTAATAATTCTCATTTAATATTCATTATTAATTTTGTAATCAAAATTCCTCTAGTTGAAGGCAATCGGCGAATATATTTGAAATTATTTATGCAATTATTTTACATACTTTTTTTTGTTCTTTTATAAGTACTTTTTTTTTGTATTATAATTATGAATATTATTATTATTACTTTAAGTTTTCTTCAATTAACTGTGACTAAACTTAAGAACTGTAGAAAACAAGTTAAAATACAAAAAACATTATGTTATGGTTCCTCAATTTCTAATATGATCTTTGTCTGCATCAAAAGTCATCTGAATCTGGAAAACTTAGGTGTAATTTTGCTGAACGTTATTTTCTTTGTTTTGCTTATTACAATCTAATTCGTTATAAAATACATATTGTATCATATATCGTGTACTCACTGTATATGTATTTGTATATGTATAAGTATAAGATTAAGTATAAGTTTAACCATAAGTATAAGTGTAAGTATAAGTATATAAGTTCAAGTATAATAATAAGTTATATACAATTGTATGTGTCTGCTATACTTAGGTGTTAATTAAAAGTCATGCTTACGATTAAAATACGATTCTAATTATTGTTAGTAAAAAAAATTGTTTCCAATATGTATTTTGGGCACTATCTATGTACATTGTTAGTTTAAATTGTTTATATAACTTGAAAATCACTTTAAGGCAGTTTTCTTATACTTCAAAATTGTTGTGCTAACGAGAAAGGAACTACATTCTTAATTTCATCATTTCTTTTTTTAAGTATATTCAATAAAAACCCATCAGAACTGAACTAATCTGAACAAATCAAAAAAAAAAATAGAATAAACGACAACAATAAACCCAAGTTCATACAACTTGCCAACCGTGTAGTGTGAGGGTGATTGAAATTCAAAACTCTATCTCAAATATCTGTAAGCTCGAGGTCATGAGATCCTTGAATACATTTTAGGAACTACATGGCGGTTGCAACTAACTGCGAATAACCGAAATCCATTGAGATCTATTTGTGGAGCTGGCCAAAAGTTGGAAGACAAAGGAAACTCGACTCAATGATGAGACAAGTCTCTTGATCTCAGACAGAAACGTAAGTTACAGACTACAGATACAACAGATACAGATACAGATACATGAAGAGAGACAGACATATATACTAGTACGTTGGTGTGTATGATGTGTGGCCTGGGTACAAGTTAACATTAACGCATAGTACACACACATATTGCCTTTGGTTTTACTTTTCTTTTCATTTCATTTCATTTTCTTTTGTTTTTTTTTTATTTGGTTTTTTTGCAAATTTACTAATTATTGTCTGCTATTTATTCACACATAGTACATACACATACACATGCACGCTGATTCGCACACACATACACACACACACACACACATGGACATACACTCACACACACACGCACACACATACCTATTAAATTGAAGAAAAGCCCGAACCCAAAACACATGGCAACAGTTTCTTAAATCCCGAATCCCAAATGAAAACTAAAATGATACGCGAATTCGAACTTCAACTGATAAAAAAGTATCTGAACCATGCTCCTAACTAAGCATCCAACCAAGTGAACCAAGTGGTACATACACACGCCTACAGGTTATTCCATTTCATTTGGTTTTTCATCTAAATATTCAGCAATTTCAATTTTCATTGTTTTCAATTTCAATTTCAATGTTTATGTATGCATTGTATATAAGTAAGTATTGTATATTGTTAAATTTAATATGCTTGTAGGCTTCTTTTTACTTTACTTGTCGAATATTTTACTAAACTTGTCTGAGAATGTGAATTGGCAGTTTCAGATTTTCATGTATTTATATTTTATTATTACTTTTTTTTTTTTTATTTATACAATTTCGATTTGGATTTTCATTAGTTTACATTAAAAAACGTTTTGTTCTAATAAAAAGTTTTGCACTATTTGCATTGTTATTATTGTTATCATTAATATTATTATAATTACTATTATTTTGTCATGTTTTTCAAGAATTTAACTAAATTTTATTGCATTTTTCTAAGAATTTGTCATAATTAAATGTATTTTATTTAAAATATAACTTGAGAAAATTTCACCAATATACTTCGATAATTGTTGATCTGAGAAAATTGACCTACTTTTACTGTCTGGCGATGTGCTGAGTGTGCTGAGAGAACTTCAGTGTTGGGGATCGGAGAAAAGTGGAGTGTAGATTCAAGTAAGTCAAGGCAAAAGTGTAAATCGTGGAGCGTATGTAAATCTCACCATTTCAAGCTGTAACTTTGGTAAATATTTAAATAAAAGTCAATAAACAATGATATGTATTCGTTTTATTGTCGAAGAAACAAGGAAAATTAAGAAAATAAAATAAAAATATATAAATAAATAGAGTATTAAACTAAAGGGTATGAACTAAACTATGCAACGACATACAGAAATGACATAGGACACATAAATACATACTACATACAAAGTAGACCAAATAGTTCTTATGAACATCGAACCAAGTCGAACAAAACAAAACAAAACAAAACAAAACAAAAGAAAAAAATTGATAATTATTTTGAGGCTAAGTTTGAGTGTGAGATTCAAAGAGCACCCTGTGCATAAAAGTAGCTATATACTCGATATATAGTAAGTAATTAGATAAGTTGAGAAGGGATTTTGTCAAAGTTCGTTGTCACATTTATTGCTCCTGTTGCCTTATAAAGGACACGCCCAGTGCCAATTGCCAGTGCTGGAAAAGCAAAGAGGTTCAGATATACATATAGGTTGGACTATAGACAGTGGACAGTAGACAGTAGACTGTAGACTGTAGACTGTGAGAGAATCGATTGTGTTTGTGTGGAGGCAAATGTGAGAAGTCACTCATTATGGAGGTTGGCGAAAGTCAAAAATTCTGCCAGATGCTTATTGCTTCTAGGGGGTTTTTCATCTAGTTATGAAATGTTCTCATGCTTATGTACTTATTAGTACTAATTATACTCGTAGCTAATACAGTTTGTATTTTCATTTATCATTATTATAATTATTTTTATTATTTTTGTTCTTGGATCGTAGTTAATATTGCGGCAAACACTTTGAAAAATAAAGTTTTGCATTGGAAAAAGAACACGTTACGATTATGAATCTCGATATTCGATGATCAATGTTCGATAGTCGATATCCGATATTCGACACTCGGTACTCGATGAGTTACGATATTTTACAATTGCTTTTAGTTCAAGTTGAGTTACACATTTCATAAGTACATATGTAAGTATGTATTGCATGTACATATGTTATGTAAGTATTATGAGCTGAGTTCATATACAGATAGATAGATGGATAGATATTCATTCATCTTAGGGCTATCTTTATATAGACCATACATACGTATCGCATTAACACTAACAACTAATGGCAATATCCTTGTATTATGCATAGCATTTCCATTACTCATACATAAGTAATTATGTTTTTTCACTGTTTTTCCATAAAATTACATTAAATATCATTTATCAATTATCATTGATTATTCACTATTTTTTTTTTATATATATGATTTTTACATGGTTTCCTTCAGTATTGCATAGATTTAGTTTGTATTCAATTTTATTACTTGTTCTCTTCATCTTCTGTTTCTTTTTCATTCAATACTCAAGATCAAAAAAAAAAAAAACAACCTCAACAAACTAATTTTTTTTTGTTGTTTTCCCATTTTTCCAGTTTTTAGTTTCCTGCTAGACCAAGTTTTGTCATTACGTTTCTTTAACTAGGTTTTAGGCTTACACATATTTGGCTATAAGCAGTTAAAAAAAATACGCTAAAATTACTTGTTATCGTTATCGTAATCGCTATCATTTATTGTTATAATTATTGTGTTTTTTTTCTCTATTAAGTTGTATAGCGACCTAGAAATTAAAATTTCAATTTTTCATTTCATTTTTATTATCTTCAAACCTCGTTAGCTAAAATCTAATGCGTCTTTGAATATGCTGTCATGAATAAAAAAATGTTTTAAAAAAATTTAACAATAGGAAAATCAATAAATACGTGTAAATTGTTAATTAATTGCTGTGTGAGTAGGCTGAGCGTGACTGAAGGAACCTTAATGAAGTGCCACCAAATCTTTCAGTGTGAGATTCCGGATTTGAGTTTAGTTGCCTTATAAGTACTACGTTGAATTGAGTTATCGATTTTGGCATTGCAGCTGCTTCCGAGAGGTTCGATCTACGAGTAAGTACGAGTCTTTAACTACATATATACGATAGTATGTACGAGTATATGTTTTTAACTGTATAGCTGGCAGTGACATTTACGTGTATTTATTGGCTTGGCTTCTTTGGCTGTGTCTGATATCTGATACGTCTTTAATCGTCCTTTGTTAAAATAGGAGTGGGGACAGTGGGACAGTTAGAGGGAGAAAGCAACTGAGTCTTGGATTGAACTGGATAAGTTGAGAAGAAAACTTTTGAGGCGTTTGTGACTTAGTTTGGTCCTTTTGCAGTTGATATTTGATGTGAGAAGGATACGAGTATTCGTATCAACCAAGTGCGAAATGTACGAGTAAATGAGATTTACAGCAGATTTCCATTTTGGGAACATAAAATGGTCAAGATAATGCAATGATCTTACAAAAAAAGTGCGCTTCAAAAAGTTTTCTGGACGGATATTACAATTTGTAGCACAAGATGTGGTCAATTCGATGTGAATGAGAAGATCTAAGATATTTAAGTATTTCTCAGAGATTGTACTCGCTGTGTAGATGATAGAGAGTATATTGTCCCGCTCTTTCTCTCTCTCTCTCTCTTTCCCTCTCTCGAGTAGTTGCAATGCCAATGTGAGTTAACAAAATAAGCATTCATTACGTCTGTGTGGGGGGTGTTTCTATTTGTGGGGGTGTGACTTTAATGCTCTGCAATCAATTAATGGCAAATCATTAGCTTCTCTTTTCTTGGTCTATAGTAGTGAATAATGATATATGCTTAATATTATCGCATTATTATTTTTTATCATTTTATCTTTTGGGAATATTATAAACTATTTGTTCAGCTTTTTTGGTTGAATTTAATTGATTTATGTTATGAATGCATCTGAGCTTAAAAACCCTTAACTTTTGTGAACATGTAACATGATTAATAATAATTTGGAAATTAGCTTTCGTTCTCATTTCCGATTCCAACGATTCACCGATTCACCGATTCTATTAATGCAGTTAAAAATATGCTCCATGAGTGTTTCTTCTGTCCGTCTGTTTTGTGTTGTTGTTGTTGTTGTTGTTATTATTATTATAATGGTTATATAATGATGCGCGCTATAGTTTGACCTAATTAAACTATGTATGAATGCATGTATTTTTGTATTTATGTAGGTATGCTTGTAAATGTAAGTATCCTCGGATTTTAAATTGATTTCATTCTCATTTTGTTTTGTTTTGTGGTATTTTATGCGTATTTCTTGTAGTGTTTTTTTTTTTGTTTTTGTTTTTGTATTTTATTCTGATTTACTGAACTGTCGCTGATATTTACTGATATTTTTTGTTGTTCTTTACATTTAGTTTGGTATCATTTCATTTCATATTTGTTGCTTTGAGTACTTTTTTGTTTTTGTTGTTGTTTTTTTTTTTGGTTTTTTGTTTTGTTCTTCTTCTTGTATACAAAATTGGTTTTGTTTTTGTGTTTTTTCGTGTTCCTGTTTTATATATATATATATATATGTATATATATATTTATATATATTTTTTTTTGTTCTTTAGCGGGTAATACAAATGCTTAGATTTAGACAAAAAAAAAACGTTTGTTTATCTTTATTTACTTATATATTTATACATATATGTATAAGTACACCATATACTTGTATATACATATATGTATGTGTATGCGTGTATATATATGTATGTATTATATTTAGAATTATTTATATGCTGTACTTAGTTAACCTACATTCGAATACATGAACACTTCAAGATATCATTTTTTTGTTTTACTTTCGTTATTATTATCATAATTATTATTATTTTAATTAATATTATAATAAATATAATAAGTGATTTTAATTGAATTGAATTTAATTTAATTAAACTTTTGTTTTTGCCTGCTTTCATATTTTTTATTTGCTTTTCGCATTACTAATTTACCTTCACTTCTTCTACTCCTTTCGCTTATCTTGCTCCTACTTAGTTATCTTTTCATTCTATTATCTTTTTTCTTATTTCCATCATATTTCGCTAGATGAGAGAGACAGAGAATATTCTCTGATTCTTTTTTATATGAAACAGTTTGCAGCTCATTTCGATGTTGTTGCTGCTCATTCGATGTTGTTGCTGTTGCTGTTGCTGGTGTTAAAAGAGTGCTGATGTTGTTGATGTTGGTTTGTCGTTAATACAGAAATGCAATTATACGCGGCCGTCGTCTCGACTTCGTTGGTGTTTTGTTGTGTTGCTGCATGACAAGCAAAGTGCGGGGTGGTGTGCGGTGAATTCAGATGTGTGATGGTCTCAGCGTCTACGGGGCGTATGAGTAATGCCGCTTAAATGTCTTGTGCTCTTGTGTGTGTGTTTGTGTGTGTGTGTGTGTATGTTTTTATATGTTTGCATGTGAGTATGATAGAGAGTTAGAGAGTTCCTTCCATTCCTTGCTGTGCCTTTCTTGTCGCTTCCTTTCGCTTCCTTCTGCTTTTTGCTTGTTTCTTGTGTTTGTTGTTGTTCACACACTTTGTTCTTGTCCTTGGGCAACTTCTATTTTCGTAACTTCTTGACTTGAATCCATGGGATACGCACACAGACGCATTCGCCACGTGCATCTGCTTGCTGCATCCTGTGGCTGCAACTGCTTCTGCTGCTGCAGCTGCGTCCACATTCTCCTTATCCTGCTGCTTCTCATGATTGGTCTTCTATCTTTATCTGTGATTTCTTCTTCTTTTAATATTCGTTGTTGGTTGATTCGTTTGCCTTGCTTCTTAATCTTTCGCTTGTGGTTCGGTTAAGTCCGCTTACATTCGTTGTGTTGTGGTTGGTTCTATTGATACTCTAATTTTGTATATGCTTTATCATTATGTGTCTATCCATGTCGTTATCATTATCGTTATTGTTTATCGAGGTGTCCCTGTACTTTACTCTCTTGCAAGCTATGCTGTTTGCATTTGTGATTGAAAATGACTTCGATGTGTTAGCATTGACGATAGTTTTTTTGGTTGTATTTGTAAGATACGTTTTTTTATCAGTTTTATTTTGAACTTATGAAGCGGCTGCTGCTGTTGTTGTTGTACTAAACAGTTGAATGCTGTTGTTGTTGTTGTAGTTGTAGTTGTTGCATTTATATGGAGACGACATATTGCATTTTGTATTGTTTCTAATACTCCCAATATCATGCATCCTGTATTTCACCTTTCAATCCAGGCACCCTATGGTGTTGGTTATGTCCTAAACGATTCGCTAAGTCCTGTACAACATCACGAAATATAACTGTATCTATATTTTCACCTAGTAAATACAACAAAAACCAATCGCCCATCTTGGAACGACGAACGATTATTTCAATAGCGTCTCGACGCACTAACCTAAAGTACAAAAACAAAAACAAAAAATAGATATAAAAGAGATAAAAGAAATATATGAATATCGATTTGTAATAATCGCATATAATATGCACATATACATATACATATTGTACAATAGATAGTACATACATATGTATTTGATTCGATATTTGGGAACACGGACTTACCTAAATCGCATTCGAAATAAATAGACCCTCATTCGAGGCGAGAATATAATAACCACCCTGTATATTAGCGTTAATAATGTGAGTAACGTTAATAATATGAACCAAAACCAAAGAAAAATGTAAATTTTCTCATTAACAACATTTAATGGTAAAATGCAAATGGCGTCGTGTTTCTCCACCTATAAAAACGAAAACGATAAATTGAAATTAATATGTATTTCGATCAGAGTGTAGGCCATTAGGCACTCACCTCCCCACTTGAACCATATTTAAAAAATGTACATTTGGTCATTCTGGGAAATATGTAAATCATCGGATCCATGCGATCTTCCTGATCGGTCTCCATATAATCTATCACATCCAAGCCAAATGTCATAAATTCGCCATCGAAAAATCGATTCATAAGAAACATTTGACCTGACAAATACAACAAAAATTTTATACATATAGTATATATATATATCGGTTATAAGTACGATATATACACAGACGTAGTATACGTTGTGTGGTCAATGTTTATCTAAAAAGAGATTAATTGACAGCTCTAATTTATGGGTTCATTGCTGCCTTACACTCACACATATTTATATACATTCGCATATACACATGTATGTTATATGTGTGTGTGTAAGTATGATCTCAGAGAAATGTGTTATTGTTAAAAATCTTGTAAATGATTCCGCTCAATTATTGAAATGAATGAAATGCCAGCTACATTATTAACATGGTCTCTTCTGTAATTGAACGTTTTTCTCGATATATTTATTTATCCTGTTCGATTCAATTGAATTCCCAGAAAGACCAGTCAATGAGATAATGTATCTTGGGCTTTAACGAGAAGCTTCCAAATTAATTAAATCTAGAAACGTGTGAACATTTCGAATATAGTATTTTGTAAAGCCCAAAAGGCAGTTCAAGTATTTCAGCTCAATTTTCAATTCCGCAAATGGGAAATTATTGTGAATTGAAAACTTCAAAAGAAGAAGCAATAAATTGAGTCTTCGATATTATGTAAATAATGTTTTTAAATCGATGCGTTAACATATTTTAACAGTCTATACTTAAATGTGGGATATCTAAGTTCTGAGATCATCGCGCTGATTGATTCGGATTATTGATAAAATTATATTAATGACAAACTCATACTACAATATACAATTGTTTTTCGGTTGAAATTTCAACTCTTTACCAGTTGATGGATTGAAAATATGTTTAAAAAAAATGAACCAAATTTATTTTGATGTTAATCGTTAATTTAATTTTGTTAATTTTGTGTTAATTGATCAGTTTTCACTTAAAAATCATGCCCCCAACTGTACTACACGTTTATATAGTAATTTCAATATATTCAATCCAAAATCGATCCCAAATAGATGTAATTTTTTCAGAATTTCACTGTTTTGAGTTGGTTAGACTCTGTGTAGGGTATTCCAGGGGCATTAGTAGTTGAGGTCAATCAAACGTCAAGATTCAATTAGACAAGACTTTGGACCTGAACCCCGTGCATCTCACAATACGTGTACATTTTTGTATTAGTCTCATCGATCGATAATTGTTTATTTCTTTAATTTTTTATGTTTTCTGACAGTTAATTATTTTGTCAGAAATCAGATTTCAGCGCACGTGGCAGCGAAACGTTGTCCGCAAATTGAAGTCAGGAATCCAAATTCCGAATTCCGTAATGCGAAATGCGATGAGTAAAAATTTGTTTATTTTGATGCGGCTGCTGGTTCGGTCAGTCGATAAAAATTCGTCATTGATTTTCCACGGAATATTGAGTGAGTCTATAACGTATACATACTACATTACGTATACGCACGAGTACACGTATGCTATGACTTTGGATATTGTGTTGTGGTTAACCCCAAATTTGTTTATTAAATTGCTGGAAACTGGAACAGTTCCCTGCACCTGCAAATGCATCAGCATCTGATCATGATCATGATCATTGCTGTTGTTATTGCCATTGCTCCAGTTACTCACCTATCACATTTATTAGGGCAAGAAGCTCACACACGTAGTATCTATACGCCCACCAATTGTGATATCTGAAAAGAAAACATTATTGAGTTTGCAAATATTTTTTTAGATTTAAATAGATTAGATGCTAAAAGATATGTGTGCTCTTACCTTAAATTTTCCCATAAATAATCTAAAAGTAATTTCTTTTTTTGTTTTTTCTCGGCTTCGGAACAAATGCCTATATCTAAGTCCATGATGAGCGCATGAATCTTGCCACCCTCCCAAGATTTCCACAGCCATCTTGGTGTGTAAAATAAGATTGCCTGCAAAGACAAAGAGCGTAAAAGAGAGCGTGAGAGAGAGAGAATGAGCAAGAGAGAGCTGCGTATAAAGGTGAGTGTGTGGGCGTCTGTCAGTCGCATTGGAATTGTCGTAAAAGCGCTTTAATTTGACAAGTGACAATCGCCAGCTGCTTTTGCGGTACAAGATCGAAATGAACAGCTCGTAATTCCAGTTAGAGCAATGCCAAAGACATTATATACTTAAGATCGCCTTTGGATGACCTTCCTAAACGATAGATGCTCTCATGCATTATTACTTATTTGCTAATTTCAGTCCGTCTGTCCGTCTGTCTGTCTGTCCGTCTGTCTATATGTAAGTATTTATAGACGTGTCATCAAAACAATTAGCCGTGATCCATTAGCGAAACACAACCAAATCATGCGATGCGTTGAATAAATAAAAAAAATTAAATGAAAAGAATAGAATAGAACATAAATATTATACTTGGAATGATCAAAAATGAGAGAGAGAGAGAGAGCAAGAGAGAGAGAGATGGTATAACAATGACTATAAACCCAACAGACAGCGGCAAAGACTTAAATCTTGCCCAATTATATGGATCTCTGTCAGTCTTTTGGTATTTATGTGCGCTCTGATGACAAATTAATAATAACTTGTATCGTAAATTAGACGCTAGATTGTGCAAATGTTGTTTACTTTGGCAGCATCAGTCTCAGCATCTTCGGTCTCTCCTCCATGTGGGCAGGTGCTAATCCCACCCAGACCAGACAGACATCAGGCTTAGCACATGTCGCAGTTTCTAATGCCCGTCGAGGTGAGAGTTCAGTTTTAGTTTCGGTTTGTTTAGTGGGCGCCCAAATGGCGGCTGTCTGCGCCAATCTTTCTGCACAGTGAGCCCATTCAGAAGATTTTCCATTTCATTCCCTGTCATTTTCATTTTCATATACATTTTAATTTGAATTCTCATTTGGCAAATGCTAAAATAACTATGAGTACTCGTACTCGTCTATGAGTCTAATCATCTACTCGACTCGAACTCGAACGTCACCACCAATTGGAAGAATGGGGAATGGAAATTGGAAGATGTGGGAATATGGAACCCCGAGTGTGGGTGCGGGGGCGGGGGCGAACGTGCTTGTTGCCACGAAATTTTGCATTATTTTGCGCCTGTTGCAACAATATGAGTATAGAATTGAAATTGGCGTCGCCGCATAGTTTTATGGCCGGCCAACATCTGTGGCACATTGTATCGCCTTCTGACAACAACAACAACAACAATAAAAATAACAACAACAACAACAAATGGACAAGTGATGTGCTCACAGCTTGCAACGCCTTGCCGGAAGTCAAATGATGCGTTTGATGTGCTTTTGGCCTTAGGCGAGTTGTGTTTTAACCTCAGTGTTTTGGGCCAACAACAACGCTTGCCATTTCCCTTATGGGCTTGCCCTTTCTTTCTTTCTATGGCCACAAATCTATTTCTCTTCCTATGTGCATCTCTTTCGCTCCTCCATGCTAAATAAATGTTTGTATATCTGTCTCTGTCTGCATCTCGGCCTTGCAAAATTGTTTTGGCGCGACGACATGCAACAGTAATAAGAATAACAACCGAAATCTTTGTGGGTGCTGGCCAAAGGGCAAACGGAGGCCAAAGGGGGCAAGGAGGCAAGAAGGCATAAGACGCACATGCGTGTGTATGAAAAGCAATTTGGCAAGCGTTCAAATTGCCATAAAAACATCGCATAAATGCAACTGCAATCAAAGCAAAATAAAGTAAAAGCCAAAAGCAGCCGCTGCCTTTCTGCTTATGCCTCTGCCTCAGTCTCTGCTTATGCCTCTGCTTCAGCCTCAGTCTCTGCCTCAGCCTCTGCTGCTGCCTCTGCCTCAACCTCTGCTGCTGCCCCTTCCCTCTGGCGATGCCTCTGCTGCAGAAAAGTCGACGGTCAACACAAAAGATTGCCTCTTCTGCCACAGAACAGTGGCATAAAAGACGACAAGAAACAGGAGAAGAAAACAAGTCGCAGATACCGACCAAAGAATACCCGTAACTTATTTCAATATATATTAAAGTACTTTATGGAAATCACTGTCTAATAAAAACTACTGCATACTTTTGGGTGCTTGTATTGCCTTAATTTTTAATAACTTTCGTTAGCTATTACTGCCGTTCTACTTGTCCGATCTTGCTGCGATTAAGTATGATAATAGAGAACATTAAAAGCTAACGTTAATTACCAGAAAAACTGTTCTATCTTAAAAACTGTGTTTGCTGTGGTTTTTCGCGAATTGAACTGCTTCAACGCTATTGATATCTCTTATCTCTTAAGGTCTCTGAGATCTAGGCGTTCACATCTGCTTTAAATCTTCGAATAAAGCTTAAAAATACACAAAAAATAATTCTATCGATATTGTATTTTTTGTTAATCCTTGTTCAACTCTTTATCCTTCTACAGTATTTAATATATGAATTTCAAAAAGTGTCGTATAGCATTTTCTGATTTAAAAAAGCATTTAATACACATTAAAAGTAATTCACGATTTCAAGAAATTTCCAATGCCACCATTTATTTCGATTTCTGGTTTATGAGAACTGAAGTTTTTCTAAAATCAAGCATAAACCTGGCTTCTTTCTCTTCGTTTTAAATATCAAAATGCAAAGACAGAAATTGAAATGGAATTGGAAATGGTTTTTCTTAATTATACTCGAATAAATGAACCAGCTGGTAGTAATTTAAGTAAATGATCTGCAACTGCCTCGTAGAGACACTAAAATAAATACAGGGCCTTCAGAATGCCCCTATATCTCATGCTCATAAAAGAGTCGAGTAATAAATATATATTCGCCAGGCAAACTTCTAAAATATCACTTGTGTAGCTCGTTTTACACACTCCATAAAACTGTGTATTTATAGAAAAGTCTCGAAAATGTGTGCACATTGTTCAGTTCAGAGCAATCAGTATGAAATTGATGATTTCAAATAAATTACTTATGAAATTTAAATATATTCAAGACAATAGACTCTACACCACTGTGCGCACAGTAATGACGCTGAAAGGGAAATATTTGCATTTTCAATTACGCAAAAGATGTTCACATCTTATGATGGCCCAAGAACGAGTCCAAACTCGAATATCCAGAGTCCAAGTGTGGGCGGTCTGCCCGTCTACTCCAAAGACAATGTGGCAGAGAGTCTGTTTGTTTGTTAGTTTGTCAGCTAACCCGTTGCCTGTTGCCTGATCCCAGGTTCCGTGTTGGCTGCCCACACCCTGTTCGGTTAGTGCGAACAAAAATAAAACCACATAAGTCAAATATAAACACATGTCCATGCAACTCTGTTGGGGAGTCCAGCCGTCGTCGGCGTCATGCTGCCAACCCGTCTCCCTAACGCATACGATCCCCAACCCAAAAACAGACCAAGCCCCCATCCCATCCCAACCCATCGCATCCCATCTCATCCCAGTGGAAAGTAACGCATCCCTCTCCCATTCCATTCCATTGGGGCTAGATTTCTGTTTCGGCATTGTGTTGGCATTTGGCCAGAATTATTATTTTTTTTTTCACTTTTATGTTTGTCTGTGCCTTTTCAATAAATATCCAGATCCAGCTAGGCAAAGAAAAATTCTGATTTTTGACATATCTGAGGGGAACGCTTGATCGATATGATCGAAGACGATCCAAACCGATCCGATCCGAACCGTAGATAGAAATTAAAACATGATCATGATGATAATGATGGCTTGTTGCAAGCAATTTTGCTTTTAAATTTTATAGCTGCACTGTCCAACTTAATGGTCTGGCCATTAGCGAGCGCGATCAATCGCCGATCAGCAGATGATTGATCCCCCCGCTTGCCTCAGCCATCACTCGTCCTGAGATCCATTCACCCGTCCATCTGTCGCATCGACTCGTACAATATTTGGGGGCTAATTCTGTTAACTAGAGTCTCGTTCCAGGTGTTATACCCGAGATGTTGTCCATCGATTTATGTCTTTTCTTGTTTTCCCATATCATTTATGATCGTTGGCTTTTATTATTTATCTTCTTCTACATGCATACATGGGAGATATGTATGTAGGTGTATATTTGAGTATTTTTATCCAGGTTGCAGATGCTTTATAACATATTCATATTTACTTCACCAAGTGCGAGTGAATATCGATGCATTGTATTCGATTTCAGGTCGCACCCGTCGCTTTTATTAATAAATCCACAAATTAAGCAGAATGGAAATGTGTAAATTATAGAAACGCCGTCTACGCGTCATTAAGCAGGGAGAATACCATAATAAATGTATTTATAGGTATTTGGGTGACTATGACGGCGACGTCTATAATCGCCACTGTGACACTAACCGAGAAACGCGACGAGCCGAAGCCAAAGCCGAAGCATATAAATACCCTACCTACCTCTCCTTCCTCCTCGTATTCAACAAACACAGAACCCAACGAGTGGCGACTGTGACAAAAGTGTGATAAAAATATACATTTAATATTTGTACATTGTTAGCGGGAAGATATATTATTGTGTAATCATGCAGCACCCCTCGCCACCAGAAACTCACGACTCGCGATCGGAAACATGAAACATACTCGAATGAGAAAGAGCATAGAAAACAAGAACAACAATGTCATCAAATGCAGGCGCGGGAATGAGAAGATCGGGTATTTAAATACTATTAAAGATCACTTGAGAAAATAAGACGAGCTTAAAAATCTTTATAAGATACATTTGATAACAATATCGAGTATAGACAAGCGTGTACTATGGAGCATCTTTTGGGCAGTTTGAATACCTAAGATCACTTCGGAAGACTTAAGGATCGTATATATATAACAAAAAAATATGTGTAAAATGTACACATTCAAAAAAAATATTAAATTTGATCACTACTTAAATCACTTAAAAAATTATTTTGCTACTAAATGTTAGTGAAAGAATCGGGTATACAAACACTATACATAAGTAACTGTAGGACAGTCTTTGAAGCCCGTTTATTTAAGATTAAAAATCAAATTTAACACCACTGTACAAAAAAGGCCATTTAAGTAGTAGATATAACTTTAGAAGCTTACTATAACTAACAGATATTATGAAAAATATATTTAAAATCGAATGTAGAATCGGAATGGAAATCGACCTTAAAATCGGAAAAAAATCGAGTTGTCGATAAATCAAGTTACATTTATCGAGTTTTTCCAAATCACTTATATTCTTTTACTACTATAACTAACAGATATAATGAAAAATATATTTAAAATCTAATGTAGAATCGGAATGGGAATCGAGTTTAAAATCGGAAAAAAATCGAGTTATCGATAAATCAAGTTACCTTTATCGAGTTTTCCCAAATCACTTATATTCTTTTAAGTGTCAATTAAGAAGTATGGAAAAAATAAAACAGTGATGGAAAAAAATTAAGCTTTTTAATTTTGATGCAGATTTAAATAGACGACAAATAATACAAAAATATATATTTCGCAAGTTAAGTTAAGTTTTGCCAAAGTTATGACAGGTTGAAGTTTTTGAAAGGGTCAAGGGTCGCGTTTTTGATTCTAATGGAAAAAGCAAGAAAAAAGAAGTTATTTCTTAAGATAAGAATATCCATAGCTGATGGAATTGCTTGTATATGTATAGTAAATGAAAGTCTAAAAAATCACTTGGCTTAATGGAAAGAGGCATAGAAATCACTTAGTAATTTTATTTCGATATGATAAAGTCTTCAAAAAAGAGCTAAGCATTTGGCGAGTGCAAGGGGCTGATATAGTTTATTCGAAACATCTGAAAATTGGTGTGTGATTCGATCGACGTATTACGTATGTATTCGCATAACGTAAGCACATACGTCACAACAAAGTGAAACTATCGGCCCAGTCAACTGTTGTTGGCCTTGAGTGTGCGTAAGTGAAATGTTCGCAACAGCAACAATTCGGGTTATATGGACATGTTTAAACATATTCATTGGCTATGGCTAGCGTTTCAAAGACCGACCTACAACAACAGCAAAGGCAACAACAACAATTATAACAATAATAACAATAACAGCAACAACAAAAAGTAGCACAAATATTTGGAAATTTAAAATTTGTATTGAAAAGAAAAACGTACGCGTTCATACACGTACATACATATACATACATGCATATAATAAGTATGTACACAAGTATATCACAATGGGTCTCAGACATCAGAATGCCTGCGTGTGTATGTGAGTGTGTGTGTGTGCTCTCACTGAAACACACTTAATTACTTAATCCATCAAATTGTTCTGCTTGCCTCACGACAATCAACTCAATTGCGGCATGTAATTACTTGCAGACAGGCGATGACTGAAATGCAGACAAGGAATTAACGCAAAAGTGCAACAAAGGAGAGAGGATTTCACACTGGTGACGAAAGCAAGAGCAGGGATGCTTGTGAAAAGCAAAATCATAAATACAACAAACTTACGTCTAGCTAAATAGAATTGCATACAGAGTTGAATTGCACTAATGATGTTATATTAATTGATTTCTTCTTCAGTTCGATATATTCTTAAATGTTTAAGAAAAATCAAAATTGGTTTGGATGAAATATTAACACAATCTACTCTTTTAAAACAGCACACACATTGTGAAATACAAGTCCATAGAACAAAGGAATTAATCAGTTTGAAATGGGAGTTATCCCAATTATACCAAAAAAACAAGAATACAAAAACCACTCAGAACAGCTTAAATGTATGACTGTTTTAGCCCGTTTTTAGCAGATAATTTTTATTCTACCTTAAAAATTTGTGTACTATATATAATGTAAATATCAAATCAAATCGAATCGAATCGTTTCTTCACTTTTTAATTTCCTTTCGTCTTCAGTGAGCCTTCATTTTTTAAACTAATGAGTCTTGAATCCAGTCAATATTAAATAAACAGTCGCCTCCACGGCGGATACGCAATTTTCCTGTTTCAATTAATTTAAAAATTCTGCAGAATGCAGATTTCGGCTTACGGTTCAATAAACTTAAAAATTTGAATTAATTATTGCTAATGCGGACTCGATAATATATTTTTTTTTGATTGGAGAATCGAGTAAAGAAAATTAAATATAGATATTCCATTGTGGAATAAGTTCTGCACAATGTATACTTCTTTTAATGTTATCTAATATTTCTTGAATTCTTAAGTCTGTAAAACTATTAAATAAAAACATTTTCACGTTTTCATGAATCCAAATTACTTTTCCTTTTACTGCTAAAAATCAAACTAAAATTAAATTATGCATAGTAAAATACGACAATACGATTTTAAGAAAGTGATCGTGTTCGAAAACTTTATTAGAACTTGAGAAAAAGTGGTATGAGCTCTTAATAAAAGACATTATTATATTTAGTTCAAAGTACAAACAGCGATTGTAACAGATTTGATAGCTTCCCACATACAGACAGCGAATTGTTATTAGTTGCAACATTTTCCTGCTGGGTTTTATTATTTATGCTATAGAGAAAAGCGATGGGGGAGACTCACCTGAAAAAATAGGCAAAAGCACACCCACTGATAGTATTTGTAGTGCTTTTTATCGGCGGGATCGCCATCGGAATTACCAATACCCGGGTATGGTACCGAAACGCCTTGCTTTTTCAAAAATAAACTCTTGAGCGTATACGTCGATTGTATCCAACAATATGTGTTAAGAACGTCCTCTGGAATATCTTTAGTGTGCACACAATCAATTGGATTACCCACATACTGGCGTGTGGTTATAATTAGCGAGAATGACATCAGAATCATCACAGTTATTGAGTAGTGAAGGCGGAATACTATCGAATCGGTTTTAACGTGACTGACCTTTACAAGGTTTTTCAATCCACGAAATATATCTAACATGGTTTGTTAAACAGAGCGCGCGGAGTGTTTACCAATTCTCAATTGGTATCTCTGTCAATCTGTGTGTGTGTGTGCGTATGTGTGAGTATCTATGTGTTGTACTCTCGAATTTACTACTACTACTCGATATATGTGAGAGCAGCCTATCGATAAATACGCGTTAAGGCTTCGGGATTGGAGTTCTTTCTCTTGCGCGGCAATCCCATCATCGGCAGCTGATTGTCAGCTGATTTGGCCCGAAACGCAAATGCAGCTCGACCATTTGTGGGGAAGGATCGAGATCGAAAGAAGTGAAGAAGCAGCTGGTTCTTGGTCTGATTGGTCGGATTTGTCGGATTTGCGTGGCTGGAGTGATTGGATCGACACTTTTTAGTTACGCGTTTTACTTTCACAGAACTTGGCATTTTTGGGTGAATTCTTCAATTAATGTTTTGCTTTGGTTTTGATTATTTTGTTTTCTCTTCTTGTGTATTCTTTTGTTATCTTTTGAAATTTGTTTCGTCTATTTAATTGTTTTTAGATGAGCTCAAATTTGATCTCTGATCAGCATTTTGCACTTCTGCTATGACGACGACACGTAATAAATCAAATTTAAATCAAATTAATCGAAATTAATATCAAAGCAAACGAACGAAACGCGCCAAAAAATTTTTAAAATAGAAAAAAAAAAAAAACGTGCGAATTTTGTTTAATATTTTCACAGCAGCTCTCTCGCCTCAGTTTGTTTATTGAAAAGCAATTGGAAACAGTTCGACTCTCTATACAACAATGTAGAAATATTTATTTTAGCGGCAACTGAAATTGAAATTTCGTAACGAAACAAAACAAATAAAAAACGCGCCGAGCATATAAATAAAATGTGGCATTAAATGGGCTTTCATTTCTAGTTCCAGTTCGTATAGGCTTAGGGTTGTCCTTCCACCCCCTTCCACCCCATCCATCTATCTATCTTTCCATCGGTTCATACATATGTATGTTAATAAATTTATGCTCAGACGCAGCTGGGGCTGCTACCAAATCAACAGTACAATGTACAATGTACAGTACAGTAAAATTAAAAATTGCAATGTTTATAAACAAATTGCCGAGTTCGAAGGCATAATAAAACGTACCGAAAAAACGACGTCTATGTCTGCGTCTACGTCTGCGTCTATGCGTCTACAAAATTGCGTATACGCACACGTGGCCTAATAAACCAAGCAAAGTCAATGGCGAAGGCTTCACAATAATTAACGCGCCATCAAGTGTTGAAGAGATGATCGATGTTGACTACAAACTGTGAACTGAAGACTCCATTGAGAACAAGCTGGAGATGGATAAATCGACCCAAAGATATTTACATGTAAATATATTAAGATATATGAAGATCGTAGATTCTCGATTGTAGATCGCAGATCGCAGAAATCAGTTCGAACTGAAGGTCTAAATTTCGTAAGCTGACAGCAAGCAAATCGCATAAGTTTTTATTCCAGCAACATTTCTCGCTTCTTGTTTGTGTTTGTGTGTTGTGTTTTGTGTTTAATTTGTAATTTGTTGTTGCTGTTGTTGTTGTTGGCAGCTCCCCGTTGTTGTTTATAAAATGATGATACGCTTTTAGTATCGGCAACTACTGCACTTGACATTTCAACAAATATTTTGGGGCGAGGGCATTTGGAAATATGCCAGGCATTCTCCATGATAATGCCCAGTTATTTCAAATTCCCAAATTCCCAAGTTTTCAGACTTTTCGATTTGTTTGTTGTCGCTACGCATGCCTAATTAAGTTAAACGAGTTCTAATTTTCATGCCCTTCCCTCTTCCTCTTCCACTTCCATTTCCTCTGCCACTCCCTCTTCCTCTTCTTCTCCATCTCCTTCTAATTCTTTATTGTGCTTGTTCCACTTTTTAATTTTCACTTTCCATTCCCTTTGCTCTATACAAACGAGAGACGCTAACAATGCGAGTCTAAATTTAAATACACGCATCTATAATTATGATTTCAAATTGTGCGGAAGACAACAAAATATGAACAACAACAACAACAACAACAACAATTAGAAGAAGAGCAGCTATCAAATAGGAATCCCAGAGCTCGGCATCTTTCCCAATGACTAATTGGGTTTTCCTCGCCGCCTGACAAATGTGAGCAATGAGTAATGAGAAATCACAAGAAAAATGAGCAGAGAAAGCAGAGATTTGCCTGATCATCGGCGAATCCAAAAACAAGTGTGATCGCGAATGAATGAATGTAATATTCATATGAAATTTTTAATATAGATCAAATCATTGAGATAAGCCTCAAAAAAATTGATTTATTTTAATATTTTAATTTCAACAAAATCTCTTTAAATGTGATCCAACTAATTGAAACAATATATAAATAAAATATTTAGAAAAGTACACATATCAAAGTTGCACCCAAACCGTATTTAATTTTTAGTTATTACAATTTTGTTTTGTAAAGTCGTTCTGTTAAATTATATGGATTTGTCATGGGGTTTTTGGACCTAAGCTCCAGTTGTCAGACATTTTGTTCTTGCGGTTGCGAGACATTTAATAAAAAAAAATACAAACACGATTTTGAAATAATTTTGGAGACGTGGAAATAAAAATATGAAAGCCAAAGGCGAGCAGACAGTTTGAGGTTGATAAGATTAAGTTCTTAAAGAATACCATATGCCCATATATCCACATGCACGTACTATATGAGTGTATATATATATTTATGTATATAAGTATATACGAATAGATCAAAAGTATGGCAAAATTTACGGAAATCAATTAGTGGAATTGGGTTATTTGTTTTTTGTTCAACGAATTGAAGTTATACAAAAATAGAAATAATAGTACAAAAATAATATACGCGTACAGTGGGACTTCAATACTATCAATATCACATACAAATTTTACTGTGAGCCATAGAGAATTCATCAATATAGAGAAAACGAATATGTGAAGAAATTTGATAAATATTTTTGAATAATCAGGGACTTTTGTCAAACGAATCTTTTGGTTATTAAAATAAAATATGCTGTACAGAGATATCTAAATTATTTGTTAAGGTAGATCATAACTCTATCAATTATGTATCTATGCCACTTCTTACTACCCATAATTAATTCATCCGGAACGGGATGTACAAAATTGTTTGTTTCAGTTTATGAAAACTTCCCTCCAACAAAACAAACGAGTTGAGTATTGAAAAACTTTCAACGCTTTTACAAACAAGAGACCCGAACCTAATTTATCATTCTAAACTAAGTGTGAATGATATAAAACAACAGCAACAACAACAACAACTACAACAAGATCGAGAGCAACAACAACAGCTACGTCGACGTCGACGTCGACGCCTGTATAAAATATAAAAATAAAATGAAAAATTAAAATTTGTGTACGTAAAAACGTTTCGACAATCACTGAGATCTGCCAAAGGCAAAAAATGTTCGGTTTTGCGAATGTATTGAATGAGGTGGGAGTGGTCGTTTAAAGGCGGAAAACCGTGGGTGATTGAACACCAAGCAATGTAGTTCTCCCCTCCTTTTCCCTCCTTCTCTTTCCCATGGCATCGCATCATGTGCACCGCATAAAAAAAAATAACACAAAAAAAAAAAAAGACAGCAACAAAATATTGCAAAAATAAAAACAAATGCCATGTGAAATTTTGGACTTGTGGATTGTGGATTGTGATTGTGAATGTGAATGTGAAACTGTTGCCACGACCACCTCGCACCATAAACACATGGCCGGGTCCATTTGGCCAGTTCGTTTATTTACTTTGTAGAGTTAATTATGATGGAGCGCTGGTCAGAGCGGTGGGCATATCAAACGATTACGACTACAGATACCTATACTATATACTATATAGTGTAGTATGTACGAGTACAACAAACACGATTATGAGTATTTGTATGCAGCGAGCAATTGCTGAGACTTTTGTGAAAATATCAAACAGATCGTCAAAAAGTATACGAAGAGAATATAACCCAAAAATTCAGATGATCGCGGTCACGAGCGGGCACGAAGCCTGCGGACGGCTGCATCACGTGTGCAAGGACTGCTTCACATTTTTCGATCGCACTGCTCAGAAGGACACATTTATTGAACAAAAAAATTGAAAAAAAAAATTGACCGATAACAGACACTTTTGACTCGAGCAGGTCGATTTAAAAAAAAAAAACAAAAGAATCGTAAAAAATTGAGGAAATAAACAAGTGAATTGCCGTCGCGTCTGTTCTTCACTTTCGATACTCGCTTTCAAATTCCCGATTTCCGATTCCCGATTCACGCTTCTCGCTTTTCCACGTATTCGTTGTTCGACTGTTGCCTGTTGGACTTTTGGCTTTTGGGCTGTTTTGGCTGTTGGTTCGAGATCACAGCAGGAAAAACGCGCGCGCGTTCGCCTCGCCAACCTAAAAGACACTGCGGAAATGGCCCCAATGTTGGCCCGGCCAGGTCTGCTGCTGCTGCTGCTGGCCAAAAACTCGCTCTCCGACAGATCTCTGTCAACATTTCCATTGCCAGCTGCATCTCTCTCTCTCGCTCTCTTTTCCTATCTCTATCTTTCTATTTATCTCACTGCCTCTCAACATCTACATATTTATGCTCTCGCTCTCTCTTTCTCTCACCATCTGACCATCTCACTCGCGAGCCACATACTCGTACACTTCCGGCTTGTTGATGTCTCTGTCTCAATGCTTTTGTATGTTGCATTTGGCGGTCGGCTCTTTCTTGTGTGATTCTGCTTGTGTGCGTGTGAGTGTGTGTATATGTGTGTGTGTGTGTGTGAGTGAGCGCACTGTTGCTTGTTGTATATGTTGGCTGTTGGCTGTTGGCTGTAAACAACAATGAACTGACGACAACGTTCGATATACTAAACACTCATCATTCTAGCTGTAGTTGTAGTTGTAGTTGTGGCTGTTGCAACAGCCTGTGGCCAGCAACCCAACAGCCCAGAAGAGCATACTCGCCACACACCACACTACACACACATACACACATACACACACACACACACTACAATGGACAGCTCCAGCCTTAGCATCAGTGTTCCATAGCGATTGGCAGACCGCCTAACCAAATGCCGATGGGCTCGCGCAGCCTTTACAAGCACAGTGGGGCAAAATGAATTGATCAGAAACATTCTTAAAAATAAATTTAAAAAAATATAATATCGAATTCCTCAATAAATAACAAAATATTTAAATTTACACCATTCTAGATTTTTTTTAAATGTTTTTTAGGATCTTTTAATTTATTCGACAACTATTAAATAAAATACTGCATATCAATTAAATTCTTCAGTTTCAGAATTTCATTTTTTTTTTAAATAAAGGAGTATACATAATTGATCAAAATTTACAATTTTATAACAATACAGCTCTCTATTTTTATGTTTCACCAAACTCTGATTTACTCAGACGTATAAGATTAAGTGTGTTTAAGTGTTGTTATGACGTCCGCCTTTTAGAATCTATTAATCCACATTTTAAAAATTAAACTTTTGTTTTCTAGAAAATTGTATAAATTGTAATAAATTGTCTATAAATTGATTTATTTTTCATTATATTTTTTTGACTGTAAACGATTTGAATTTACATTAAATATTTAAATGAGTAAATATTAATTAATTTTTATTAATCAATTAAAATCTTTTTCAAATTGATTTATTTTTCATTATACTTTTTTGACTGTAAACAATTGTTTAAACTTTAAAGTATCGATTTGAATTTTACTTGAAATATTTATTTGAGTAAATATTAATTAATTTTTATTAAACAATTAAAATCTTTTTTAATTGAAATAAAATTGAGCTTTAACCTTTTAGATAAAGACGATAATATTATTGTTAAATTATAATCTAATTTCAAACGAGTCTCACTTTTTTATATATCAAAAGTATGAGTTTGGGCCCAATGTGCTTGGTCCAAACTATTTACATGATGCTCATATTTATTTCGCGTACTCACGAGACATCCGCAACTATCAACAGAACGACATGCACAAATATCAACAAAAAAAACAAAAACACCATAGCAAAAGTCAAAAGACTGAATGCAAATAGAAAAAGGAGACGAGACGAGAGCAGAGCAGAGCAGAGTCGTGAAAAGGGGAAGAGAGCAGAAGATGAGGGGATGAGTTGGGGAATACGTGACGCAAAGTTTCCTTGCATTGTTGTCCAGCTGTTTGTCTACTTGTCTCCTTGTTGCTTGTGCGATTTCCGCTCATTATTGCTGCAATCAGGCAGACAAAGGCTTCACAGGACACGGGACACAGGACATGGGCACATGCGACAGCCCAGGATATATGGGCATAGAATTTATGCGTGTTTTGATTTTTGCACCCAGACGACATGTGGAGCATATCAATAAGGTCTGCCAGCTGACAGTTGCCATTCAAGAGTTGCCATTCGAGAGTTGCCAGTTGCCAGTTGAGAGGCGCATTACTTGGGGAGTTATGGAAATAAAAACTGTCTGACATCCATTGGCGATTTGATTAAGTTGTCATTTGTCGCAGCACAAAATGTCGCCATGATGGACAGCTGCCGCATCTTCCCCTCCCCCCACTCCCCTCTCCCCACTCCATGCAGGAACAATAGGCGAGTACTATGAATGGTGTAATATGTAGGTTGGATTGGAATCTGAAATCTGGGAATACCCATTCTTCGGATGTGCCCATTAAAATTCAATTGGTTTGGGTTTACGTGAGTTGCCTGCCTAAAGACAATAGAATATTTCTGTGCATAATTCGGCCATTAAGACAAATTTCTTTCTGGCCAGTTTTAGCCTTCATCTCAGCCTCAGCCTCAGTTTTAGTCGCAGTCTCAGTCTCAAGCTTTTAGTGCAGTTGCAGGCGGCGTGTCGTCTGTGCCGGAAAAGTCCCGGCTCATTAATGCACAAAATGTACAAGTACGGATATGGATAGTCGGATTGTAAAATGCATAACACTTTGTTCTCTGGGCCCTGCGCCAAATGTTCCATTATTTCTAATGCCCAATGCTTTAGGAAGTGAAGTGAAATAGTCGCCAAAATTGGCCATTGTCAATTCATTATGTTGCTCAGATAACCTTGAAATATTCAGTAAAACTATGCATCCTATTATGGGACTCAAAAAATTCCTATTTAATATATTTGATCATGTTCTCGAATAGTAGGCACTATGATTGATCACCTTTGCCTGATATAATGGATAACTTGGGAACAATGCATAAGGATTGAAAGACAAAATTGCAACCCATTACTTGAAAAAAGTAATATTTTAGTTACTTGTGGTCAAGATCTATTAATATCGGTTTCAGAGAAATATATTAGAGGAAGTTTTGGAAGCTGAGATCATTAAAACAAGCACATAAGGAGAGACAACAAGATCTTATCATTACTTAAAAGCAGGGAATAACACCGGAACCGGTACCGGAACCGTTAACCGAAACTAACCGTTTCATTTTGAGTACCGGAACTAAAACCGTAACCGAAAGAAAATTCTTTGTCAAGAACCGAATACCGAAAAGTTTGTACCGGTACGGTTGGGACAAAGTTGCTAGATCAAAGAGTTGTCCAACTTCCAACTGTCATAACTTGATCAAAACTGAATAGATTTTCAAACGGAATGTCATTTTGATCATGATTTGGCCTCTTAATTCATT